>NC_079447.1:26618348-26658348 GCF_903798145.1 Danio aesculapii | reverse complement strand
GCAGCTAGAGACTGAACTGAAACATCAACAACAACAGCAGCAGCAGCAGCCAAAAAAAAAAGAAAAGAAATCAATAGCTTTACAGGACGATAAACATTTAAGGCCGTCCCACTGGCTGTTTATGTGCGTGGCTACAAACTGCATCTCTGTTGTTTTGACAATTCGTCTTTAAGTGACAACCCGCAAGGTGACAAGAGCCCTTCAGACGAGGCACAGGACAAGCGCAGGAACCATTCATCTGACGGATGGGTTTCAGCCATGTGTCAATCACATGCTAACGCTCTTTTGCTGAGAGCAGTAGCCTCTGCTTTCCTCCAACGCCAACAAGACGTTCCCCGATTCTTCCCATAGCTCCCGCTCCGTCGTTAAGAAATTATGCTGATTAAATCTTTATGAGGCCGTGCCACTGGAGTTGGCCATATTTGAGGATTGAGTCTTTCTAAATGTGTAAATAATTTAATCTTTGGGATAAGTCAAGTGGATTTATCCGGCGGTCGGGTATAATACCAGTGGGCTGGTGAAATTTGCTGAAGGTGTTTAACCTGTGCTCCACCAGGTGTCATAAAAAGATGAGGGGGAGAGATAAATACAACAGCACATGTCTTTATTTAGCTGTGTGGTGTGGAATTAGATCTAGAAGTGTTGACTATAAGGACTTCAAGAACTGGAAGTGTGCATTGAAGTTTAACGGATACACAATGACTTCAGAAAGTCAAAAGTAGACTGAGAATATAACAAATTTACAGTCTCTTTCTGTGGTTATTTAATGTAAAAAAACAACAATGCTATCAGTCTTTGATGCCAATAATGTAAACTTGAATATATGTGCAGATTTCCTGGTTTACAATCCCATGAATGAATGAATGAATGAATGAATGAATGAATGAATGAATGAATGAATGAATGAATGAATGAACGAACGGACGAACTAGCGAACGAACGAACGAACGAATAAATGATGTGCTTGTGTTAACATTGCGACATTCACAGCAAGACAATATCGAATAAAGATAAGCAAAGTATCACTCCCAGGAAAATCCAAAACTTTAAATTATGGATGGACGGATGGATGAAAGGACAGATGAACAAACGAAGAATGAATGATCAAACAAACGAATGAACAAACAAACAAATAAATAAATGTGAAAACAATCACAACACAAATGCAATTACAATTTAATTGTTTTGTTGATTTTTTATTTCATTTTCATTAAAACGTCATTTTGAATCTTTTTGACTTTTAAATCTTTTTGACTTTGTACGAATGAGATCATACGAATGCATACAAATTAGCTTACTAGATCAAAAAGTTATGAATTGCCATGAGATTGTGTTGGGAATATAGCACCCTTCATAGTTCATTATGCTTCTAACTCTTTCCCTTCATTTTTACTTTTTCTTTATAGAGTTAGTTCGCCCAAAATGGTTAATGTTATTAATTACACACCTTCATATCCTTCCAAAACTTCAGATTGCAAATTTAAGATATTTTAGATGAAGTCCGAGAGCTCCTGCATCCAGCAATTTTCCACACTCGTTTAAAGTCTAGAAAAATATTTTTAAAATTAAATAAAATATAAGCTGAGAACAGACCATATGTGGTTCAATCTGAATATTATCAATCTAGGAAAAGCTATGTACACATAAAATACCAAAATAATAACTTTATTTATTGGTTTCGGCTTTTCAGTGTCAGTATAGGTTGCACTTTCAAGAGATGTAATGCTGTTGGTATATACCTCGAATGCACCTACACTGGAAAAAAAAAATATTCAAGCAGTACCTCAGCAAATTATTGGTCACACTTTATTTTGATTGGTCCGTTTGTTGAATTTAAGTTACAATGCAACTAATTCTCATTAGATTATAAGTAGACTGTTAGGTTGGGGTTAGGGTTAGTGTAAGTTGACATGCACTTGCATAGTTTCTTCTAGTCGGTAAAATATCTGTTAAAGGAGCAGTAACAGATATTAAGCAGACAGTCTACTAATACTCAAATGGACCATCAAAATAAAGTGTTACCAAATTATTATTTATTACAGTTTAATATTATTTGTTTTATTTTTCAAGTAATATATTTTAAGTTCAAAACACAGTTAAATATAAATGTTTTTTGATTAAGAGCTCAACTAAGAAATATTTGCTTCGACCAATGAAAATTATTTAGGTTACTCACACAGTAATGACCTGACCCATAGAGTTATGGTTTAGATGGTTTAGAGTTAGTTTATGTGGTTGTTTTGTTATAAACTTTATGTATGTTTATGTTTGAGTTGGCTTCTGTGATTAAAGCCCAATATTTAATTTATTTGTAAAATATTGGCCATCACCATCAACCAGGGTAGTGTGTAAAGGAAGCACCCCGGTGATTGTTCAAGTTCTGAGCTCAGAATAAAAAGATTAACTGACAGTAATGACAGCAAGTTGACTGCTTATTCTGCCAGATTGCAGACAACAGAGACACTCAGGGTTGTGTGGAGTATGGAAAACAAGTGTTCTCCATGCTAATGTCCTAACAGACTTTAAAAAAATTATTGTTTAAGACAAATTATTTATTTTTCATTGGCTAAAGTGAACAAATTAAGATGTGAAACCATTACCCTAATTGTTTTAATTGGATGAATGAATCTTTAAATGGCAGTTGTTTTGATTAAAGCTATATCTTCTTGTTTAGAACAAAAAGAGAATTTAAATTAATTGACTTCTTTCAACAAGACAAATATGCTTTTTACCAGGTTATATAAAATTGTTCGCATTTAGATAAAAACAATATTGTTTGAGACAAATTATTTATTTTTCATTGGGTCAAGTGATAAATTTAAGATGTCAACCTTTACCCTAATTTTTTTTATTGGATGAATGAAAGCTTTTTGCACAGTGTATGATTTGTTCCAAACAGAGGAAGTTGAAGCATCCAGAGACACTGTATATTAGTGCACAGTACTCATGAACATGCATCCTATACTGGCACTGAGAAGACAAAACTGTTGAATAAAGTTACTTTAAGGTGCACACACAAAATTAATTAATTTATTTATTTATTTATTTATTTATTTATTTATTTATTTATTTAAGTTTGAATCACTGAAGACACATGGACTGTTTGGACTGAATGTTTTTAAGTTGACTTTCAACAAGTTGAGACCATTGCTGTTTATGAAGGAACTGAGAGATCTCACATTTCATCCAAAATATCCTAATGTGTGCTCTGATAATGAACGAAGGTCTCTGCGATTTGAATAAAAAAAAAACAAAAAAAAACGGGTGAGTAATTAATGACAGAATTGCATTTTTGGGTGAACTATCGCTTTAACATGACAATATAACTTGACTGAAGTGTTCCAACATTGCACAAGACTTGAAACCTGACTTGAAGTCGCTTTTACAAATGGCAGCTCTTAAAGGTCTAACATGACCCCTGACCTCCAATAAAGAACAGCTTGTAATTTCACTCTATGAACATCTGATATTCAGTCTATTATGAGCCAAGAACCACAAGAGAAGAGACAGACTGCTCCCAGTTTCAGAGCTTAAAATCAGCATAGCGCTCGGTTAAAGTGCAGCTTAGATTAATGTCACCTCCCTCCATCAGCTGGTGATACATCCATTTCTTTTCTGCTTTCCAGCAATCACCGGTTACATTTAAATATATCAAGTCATCTGAAAGTGACAAGTCACAACGGTGCGGTAATGACATAGGCTACAGCCGCTCTGCAGGCCAGCTGGGCAGCATTTGGGAATAAGGAAAGTAATACAGCTGGAGAAAAACTCCTCTCTCTATTTAAAAGTGGGAGGGTGAAGGCTCTCCCCCCGGTGCTAGCGCCAGCTGAAGATTGCGATGGCAGGACCCCAATCTCCTGCCCGTGCCAGGCCTGCTGGAGCAGACAGTCCCGGCTGAAATACCTGGCCCTCCCGTGCCGCCCGCTTCAGAACGTTGCTAATCAAATAAATAAATCAAATGAAGAGATGTGCGAATTGCTTTTTCGGCTGAGTCCCATTCTACTGCGGGACACTTGGAGCATCTCAGCTGGGGGGCCTGGCAGGGAGTCTGGGCATATTTTAACACAGGTACTGATCATACACGGCATGCCTGTGAGACACTGCCCAGCGCAGGCAAGTCTGGACAGACTTCACACTCTTACAGATACTGTACATGTGCACACTCGGACGGGACATGGCACTGAACCAACTGAGGTCCAGTGCAAAAATGGAACCACAGATAAAAGTCAGCTGTGATAAATTTTGATCTGATATGCTATTAAGTGCAATAGAACTAGAGTGGTACCTTTCCAAAAGGTACACATGTATTTTTCTATACCCCTAAAGGGTGTGTTTTAGCACTTTAATGGTTTGGTACAGTACAATTTAGAAATGTAGTACTTACTGTAAATATACTAGCGTCTTTTGACGGAAAACTGCCCCACAATGATCAATTTTGTACACTTCATTCATTTATTAACATTATTTATTTTATTTAATTTTATTAACATATTATTAATAATTTTTTTGGGTTTTTAAAAAGGTTTTATCTGCTCATCAAAGCTTAATAATTAAATTAACTAATATTTTTTTCAACGCTGTAAATAAACAATGTTCATTCAGTTTAAAGGGCACCTATTTTACCCATTTTTTTAAGATTTAAGATACGTTTTTTGTGTCTCTAGAATGTGTCTGTAAAGTTTCAGCTCAAAACACCCATCACATGATTTAATATACCTTTCAGAATATTGGAATTTTCAGCTCTAAACACATTTTAGCTGCTTTTGATAAACAGCACAGTGACAGACATGAAGGAAGCAGATTTCACCTAACGTTTATGAGAAATACTACAGTAAGAACTTTACCAATAATTTTTTGATGTATTTGTTGTGGAGTTAATTCAAGCCTTTCTGCAATGATAGATCACATACAATGTCGTTACAAAGTTCACACATACATATACAGCTGATACACACACACACTGCACACGCGTTTAACTTTTGCACTGCACGGCAAATGTGACAGGATACATGTTAATATCCACTGCTGTTTGGATATCAGTTATTTAAAATGTACAAAATAAACCTGATTTAAAGTCCACAAACCGGGATTGAAGCGTCTTCTTTTATAATTGTACTGACATGCGGCTGTGGTGACAAAGTAAAGACGGTAAAAACGCTGTAATTCATTACAAACATGGACATTTTTAAAAATGTTTTTACAGTAACTTGTAAAACTCATTCTTGAACACATTTGATGATCAGTTGCTTTGTTTCCATCCCAAAATGCGTATTAACTTTATGCCAAAGCCAAACAACACCAACAAAATCGGCAAAGCGAATAAAATTTCTTCCTGACTAACTGGCGCCAAATATCAACAGTAAAAACTGAATTTTCTCTAGTAGGAGAAGCTGCGTGAATCTTTTCTATATTTAATAAATGACTTAAGCCTTAGAAGGCCATCCTGACATGCTGTGAACGCGCAGTGGCGTTTGAAGGCCTGAGACATAGAGCACAGATGCTCTTGATTGATCTGGAGGTAGTTAATAATATAATAACACTAACACTGAAACGGTTAAGACGTTTCAAAACAACATTTCAGATGTTTAACAATGTGGTCAGTCTGCTAGTTTGTCTATTCATTACATGATCTCTTATAACAAAATCACATGACTTTTTTAATGGCACACTTGGAATTTGTTCGGTAAAAGTGTTTTCATCGCAGTTTATGCGCATCTTTTCTTATCGAATAAAAAGTCTATCTTACTCGGTTATGCGCATATGTTTTTTATGCGCATTTTCAAAATGTATGCGCATCTTGACATTTCAATCAACCGTTTTTTTATGCGCATAAAAATAGGTGGGTGGAAACATAGCTATTGATGATCACTGCGAGCTAAACAGATCTTTTAATCCCAGTTGCTTTGTGCACATCCTGTGTAGTTGATATGATTATATGCATTACTACAGAGACATGTTAATTCGCTGCTGTCAATCAATTCGGTTGGCAGGGAAATTGGCAGGGAAAATGGATTTGGATCCCATTTTAACGTCAGGAAATTAAAAAATGAGACTTATTGTGTTTATATCACTCCAGTATGACTGTGGACACACAATACCTACACACAGTTCTGTCCAAAAGATGATTTTCATCATAGGTGCCCTGACATTTCAGCAGCTCTACTTAAAAATATCATGTTTACCTCAATGTGAAACTTGTTTCTATAGTATTTTTTTAGTAAGTGATTATTAAACAGTTTAAACATGTATTGTTGCTGAGATCCCGAAACTGATTGATTTATTAATTTTTCATAGATTTAAATATAGATTCATTTTTTTCAGGATTTGTTGAGGAAAAAAAGTTTCAAACAAACATTTTTGCTTAAAAATTACAAAAACGTGTGAGCAGGTGAGTAGTGTTTGACTTAATTCAACAAAATAACTGACAAAATAGTATGATAACATGACAAAAAAAAGTCTTAAAAAAGTAATGAATGAAATATGATTGCACCTTCAATGAATGTAGTATTCAAACAACCGGTATATCCAGAGGCAGATACACTATTCAAACAGAAAATGTATTGCTAACCAATCACCAAGCAGAAAGAACTGAGGAGACTTGCTGATGGAAAACACTTGATGACAAAAGGATCCCCAGCTTCAAAGCAGAGCAGAAAAGGTCTATTACTGAAGGGAAAATATATGAATACATTTTTCTCATTAGTTGACCTGAGACCTGGTTATTCGGTTATTTCCATTCAGTAAAAAAACACTTCAAAACATTGTTGAACCAATGTACTATAGAACAAATATAGCGGTTACAGTCCCTCGAATGAAGAAAAAAATAATACATATAACAATATAATAAAAATATTGACAAAGTTTATAAAGCAGGCAACGTGAAATAATGTAAATACCCTGTGTTTGTGTGTCTGCATGTGTGTGTGTTTATTAATTTTGGACTGAGTTAGTGAGAAAAGTAGTGAGTTTATGTTCTTGTTCTGACCTTCTGTCTCATTTATAATGCATCATCAGTATAAACCTTTATGAAAGTTTAATACACAAAAACGATCTTCCATGTCTCCAGTCACAGCATTATGACATCGTGATCTTTAATCAGTGTGATTGAGACACCAGGATTCAGCATTCGCCACTTCAGACACTGAGATGGTGCTGTGAAAATGCCCACCTGCACACTCTTACTCTCTGTCCTCCACCTAACAGTCAGATTGAAAGTAAGGTAAAAAAGAAAAATTCTAGCTGTTGACTCATTCTGCCATTGCTGCACAATAGACAATGCTGAATTATTATTAGAACTAAAACAACTGCGTAACTGTAATAGCAATCCATGGCCAACACATTGACAGAGTAACCTGCGCTTTAGGTGAATTGGGTAAGCTAAATTGTGTGTGAATGTGAGTGTGTGGGTGTTTCCCAGTGATGGGTTGCAGCTGGAAGGGCATCTGCTGCGTAAAACATGTGCTGGATAAGTTGATGGTTCATTTCGCTGTGGCGACCCCTGATTAGTAATAGGACTAAGTCGAAAAGAAAATGAATGAATGAATAAAATGATTTGTAGGTTACTTTATTTACTAAGCATATACTTACAGTGTTCGTTCACTCAAAAATGAACATTTACTGACTTGAAGCTATAAAAAAATATATATAAAATAAAAAATAAATAAATAAAACAAAAAAATTAAATAAAACAAAAAATGTGAAAAAATAAAGTGTAAATTACATTCATTTAAATGTAAATAAAATAAAATAAAATGTAAAAAATAAAAATAAAATAAAATAACAAAATTAAAATTAAAAAAAAAATTAAAATACGAATGTAAAAAATATAAATGTAAATAAAATTTTGTTTAAAACAAATTAAAATTAAAAATAAAATAAAATCTACAAAATAAACAAAATGTAAAAAATAAATTAAATAAATCAAAATAAAATGTATAAAAATAAAAATTAATTAAAATAAAACTAAATAAAATGTAAAAAAAATTAATTAAATAAAAGTCAATTAAATTAAATTACATAAAATGTAAAAAAAAATAAAATAAAAAATTCAAAGGTTTGAAACAAGGGTGTGTTAATAGCAAAACCTTTGGGTGTTTAAAATTATATATTGTAGATGAAATAAAAATAAAATAAAAATGTAAATTACATGTAAAAAAAAATAAAAATAAAATGTAAATAAAATGTAAAAAAAATTATTTAATTAAATAAAAAAAAATATGGCTTTATACCTCACCTTCATTACTGCTTTCCTGACTGGAACTACTCTTGCAGAAATTATGACATAATATCTAATATCTATATCTAGATATAATACAATAAAACTAAATAAAATAAAATAAAATCTCTATTACTTATATTTTAAAAATACCCTTCCTCATTTCAAACTTACTCTAATGCTCTATCTTACTATATGATGATGATGGTGATGATTAGTATTGTCATTATTATTATTATTATTATTATTATTATTATTATTCTACCACATCATCCCCAACAGACTCTTTATTACAAACAATGGGCGAGTGGTTTATTTTTACAAGTGAAGTAGGGCAAAATTGAGGAAAACATTGTTATATTTCATGAGACTGTAGACAAATTGGCTCATAGTGCACTTCTACATCTTTTCTGCTGAGTTCAGCGTCCTACACTAAGCATGGCAAAAATAACCTCAACGTTGAATCTCCATTTGGAGCTGCGCTGGTCTTTATCAATTGCTCCTCATTTCCTTCCCACACTTTATTTTTTCAGAAAAGTCTGCGTCTGCGAATGAAAGATGAACCTCAGTAGTCAAGCCTGCTCTGTCTCAACAGTTAATCCCTGTCTTTGTTAGGTAGATTTGGAGTTGAACGTGCAGGAAAGCTGCATCACACACAGTTTTCATCCAGGGGATAAATATGAGCTCCAAAAAGTTCCCCGAAGACTGTCTGGAGTCTAAAGCTCCCTGCTGAATACAGATGCTCTCACCTTTAACGTCACATACATCTGGATCCTGACACAAAGGTGGAGAGGTCTATCTGCAAAGCCTGCATTAAAATACACATGGATAACTCAAATCTGACCTGGGTGGAAGATTTGCCTTCATAATTTTGGCTGTAAAGCTTTAGTTTGATTTCCTTTCTCTATAATACATTATGTTGTTGCCATGATTAAACTACCTCCAGAATCAATACTACTCAGTGTGTAAAAGCATAATGTGAGATATTCGTGATTTGTTGAGGTTTATTTGTCTCTGTTTTTATTGGAATGCCCTGGTCAACTGTCAGGATCACTTTAAGTTAGGTAATATTAAGTGTATTAATAGGCATAATGCATTTATCGAGTTGTATATAAATTGTATGCTAGTGGAAATTATTGAACAGCAGCGAACTTATGAACTTAGCAGTGTAAAGATACAATGCTGCACTTTCAAAGACTAAAGACAAAAAAAAAAAAAAAGGTTTCCAGTGCAAATGTATAAATATTCTTAAAAGAAGACTTTCACTTGACTCAAGATATTCATTTTAATTCTTGATTTCTTAAAAAAATAACTGTCAGTGTGGCTAGTTGGATGGATGAAAGTTACAGTTTTTCTCAGTGGCTTTGGGGCATTTGTCACAATACTATTTACATTTGCACAACAGTTAATGCATTTCTCAAAACAATAAGTACAAACTGCAAAACCTAGTTGATAACCTGCAAAAGCGTGTCGCATGCTCAAAATGGATAGCTCATTCCTCAAAAGCAAGTATTCATGTCAATGAAAGTGTCAGTGTCATCAAGACGAAAAGTCCAGACACCATTGTTTATGAACAAGATAGTCAAATGGCTTTGTCCTGTTTTCATTATGACAGTTTACTCTGTACATTTTTTTCCAATGCAAAAAAGTCAGATTTTGGTGACACTTCTTGAACATGCTCAGGAGAGCACTATATACTATTTGCTCAGCCATTTGAAAACTACAGTAAAGTTCGACATCACTGCATTTAGTGAGGTATCTGAGTACAAGACACTGAATATATATGTTTTACATTTTTACTGCGTATGCTTTTTGCAATTCCAATTGATTCACAGCATTGTGCAACAGAATAAATACACCCTTATTTACAACAAACAAACTCCCTTTGGGTAGAGCTGTGCACAACTGTAAACAATATTGCAGTACATATTGGAACTGAACCTACATCATATATAGGCTTGTAAATCATTCATGAAATTGTTCAATTTAGAAGACATTTTCAGGAGAAAAAAAAAAGATTTACATTTTTTTTTTGTATAAAATTAGCTTGACAGATTTGGACAACTTTAGTTCATTTTGACTGACATGGCATAAGCAACTGAAAATGTTATAAAACAGCAGAGAGTTGTATGAAAGCAATTGATGCATGCCCAAAAGCATTTGCCATTTGTTGGAAGGAATGAGAAACTGCTACTATGATGTGCACAAATGACTAATTGATGAATTGAGAAATGCATTGAGTGTTGTGCAAATGTAAATAGTGTTGTGAGAAATGTACCAAAGCCACTGAGAAAAACTAATACATTTAATCAATTTACTAAACTTTTTTTTTTCTTCTTGTAAAACATTAAAGAATTGTAACTGAAATGTTGGTCGTTGGATTCACACCAATACAAAAAATGGACTTTACTTGCAAATAATGTAAAAAACAAACAAAAAAGTTATAAATATATAAATATTCTTAAAAGAAGACTTTTACTTGACTCAAGATATTCATTCTAATTCTTG
Source organism: Danio aesculapii (assembly GCF_903798145.1). Lineage (NCBI taxonomy): Eukaryota > Metazoa > Chordata > Actinopteri > Cypriniformes > Danionidae > Danio > Danio aesculapii. The sequence continues at coordinate 26,647,625 of NC_079447.1, read as the reverse complement.
ATTTCTGAAAAAAAAAAAATTTAAAAAAAACTGAATGTGGCTAGATGGAGATGGACGGACAGATGGATACATAAATAACACATTTCCACAAAATTGTAACTTTTTTTTCTCCTGTAGAACATTAAAGAATAGTAACTGAAACGTTGGTCTTTGCTGATTCATAAAATACAAATCACTGGATTTTAATGCAAATTAATGGACACATTGAGACCATGAAACATTTTTTGTGAAACCAGTGTTTATTTAAAATAAATAAATAAATGAGGAGGCACGGTGGCTCAGTGGTAAGCACTGTCAAGAAGGTCGCTGGTTCGAGTTCTGGCTGGGCCAGCTGGCATTTCTCTTTGGAGTTAGCATGTTCTCCCTGTGTTTGCGTGGATTTCCTCCGGTTTTGCCCAGTCCAAAGATGCGCACTATAGGTGAATTGAATACACTAAATTGGCCGTGTGTGTAAATAAGAGTGTGTATGGGTGTTTCTCAGTACTGGGTTGCGGCTGGAAGGGTATCCGCTGTGTAAAACATGCTAGAATAATTGGCGTTTCATTCTGCTGTAGCAATCTCTGATAAATCTGAGACTAAGCTGAAGGAAAATTAATGAATGAGTGAATAAATAAATTAAATTGAAAAAAAAATCTAATAAAAATAAAATATGACCTTAAATTTTTAAGTGAAAAAAAATGGTAGACAATTATTTAAAACAATTTTACCTATAAAAATAACAGTGTTGTTTTTTAATATTTAGCTTGAACCTTCTTTCTTTCTTTCTTTCTTATATTGGTCTTGTTGCACAGTATGACAACAGTTGCAAACCCTTTTTTCTCCCTTTAGACATCTCTTTTTATGCATGATGCATGTTACGATAGCCTCCAATAACACAAATGAAAGTAGTTTCCACATAATCATGGAAAATCCCAAAATAAAAGCTTACGCAGCAGCATCAGGGCCGCTTTTCAGTTGTCGACTACCGTCTCGTTTTTCTCCCACTACGCTAAATGTTTATTCTGCTCTCGGAGCTCCCAGCTGGCATCAGGCAGAAATTATAGTTGTCTGCTGATGTGTCTGTACATGTCACTTCTGCTTTACCACTCTACCTCTGTCCAATGTCTCGGTTAATGTTGATTGAAATATGGGCACTGTCTGTCTGCAAAACCACTTTGTGTCAACATGTCAATAGCCGCACAAGGAGAAATAAGTCAAAAAAGGACCACATTGTCAAATCACACGGCGCACAGAGCCGAGCGCAACGGATCCGCCGGCCAGCCACGAATTTGCGAAGGTTTTGACAAGGATTTCACGCAGCACATCTTATGTTTCAGAATTAATCCTGCTGCAAAATTATGGGTTCTTTTCATCCCGAACTCGCATTGCCATGGCTACAATGTTTAAGCCTGCAAGATGAGCAGAATGAGGTGTAAGAGAGAAAAAAGGAAGACAGTGCCAAGCTTTGATTCGTATGCCGTTTCAACTGCGATCAAACGGAGGAATCTAATCATAACAAAGGACAAATTCCATTTTGCCAGGGCTCATTGTGCTGTGAATGGAAAGAGGAGGGGGTTTGCTGAGTTATAACAAAGTGATGGGGTCTGATGCTTAATTAAAGCACAATTTAACAAATTTGAGATGAATATCTGCTGGCTAAGGAGGATTTGGGCCCTGAAAGCAAATCGAATGCAAAGAAATATGACAAAAAATTATGTTTTTTTCCTGCTGAAAAAATCTTGATTCACACTTGAGTTTAAAAGGAATGCACATGGATATCTTTACTGAACGCAGGTAAAGAAAATGGTTAGCTGTTATTGGACTGTCTGAGAGATGAGAGTGATATTTATAAGTTACTGTAAACTTATTTAAACACTTTGTTTGATACAGAAATGTGAGTTGCAGAAATGTGTACAAGAAAAGATTCATTCTTATCCAATGTCTGCATTTTGTTTTCTATGGAAATTTTGTAAGAAATAAAATGTCTGTACCAAATTTTGACCCAACCATCCGAATGTTACAGCAGAAATTGAGACTCTTCAGAGCAGGTGTTTTTCCAATCTTCTATTGTCCGGTTTTGGTGAGCCTGTGTGAATTGTAGCCTCAGTTTCTGTTCTTAGCAGACAGGAGTGACACCCGGTGTGTTCTTCTGCTGCTGAAGCCCATCTGCCTCAAGGTTCAACGTGTTGTGCATTCAGAGATGCTCTTCTACATACCTCAGTTGTAATGAGTGGTTATTTGAGTTACTGTTGCCTTTCTATCAGCTCAGACCAGTCTGGCCATTTTCCTCTGATCTCTGACATCAACAAGGCATTTGTGCCAACAGAACTGCCGCTCACTTGACATTTTCTCTTTTTTGGACCATTCTCTGTAAACCCTAGAGATGGTTGTGTGTGAAAATCTCAGTAGATTAGTAGTTTCTGAAATACTTTGACCAGCCCGTCTGGCACCAACAACCATGCCACGTTTAAAGTCGCTTAAATCACCTTTCATCCCCATTTTGATGCTCGGTTTGAACTGCAGCAGATTGTCTTGACCAGCATGTCTACATGCCACAATGCATTGAGTTGCTGCCAATTGATTGGCTGATAATTTGCATTAACACGCAGTTTGACAGGTGTCTAATAAAGTGGCCGGTGAGTGTATGTGAATCCCTTCAAACATGCATTTGTCAATACATTTTCCCCTGATCTGGCTGGTAAGAACGGCGAAATAAAAAAATGCTGCACATGTTCAGTACACACATATTGTTCTAGTTGTGATAAATTGGCTGGTTTAGGGCTGTCATAAACAAACATTGAGCCAAAAATCAGCAGTAGTTGACAGCAAGTTCCGGTCCTAATGAGTGATTTATTAAATCATTCGTTTAGATTATTTCATCAAAATGGCTGATTATTTTTTTTTTCTTTTTTGAAAAACATTGTAATGTGGCTCTGAGATTATAGATTTATTTAAATAAATTTTAATAAAATAAAATTAAAGTAAAAAAAAAATTAAATTGAAAAATTAAATTAAATTTTGCACCTACATTTGCTTAAATGATTACATAATATTACATTTCTATATCTTTAAAATTCCACTCACCTTGTCATTCACATATGGATCCCTTCAACTAGTGGATTTGAGCTAACACAACCAACACCACAGCGATGAGCGTACTGTAAGAAACAAAACAAACAAACAAGCAAACAAAACGTTTAGAAATCTTCTCAGGCTAAGCATGGGGGTCTTCTGTAGTACCTATTAATGCAGGCTGGACTTACACTAAGTACACAAAAGTTTATTCAGTACGTTGAGGAATAACTCATTCACAATGTTAATGCTTTTACTCTGTTTTATTCAGCAAATACGCCTCTGAGAGCATTATTACACTTATAAAAACAATTAATAAATAATAATGAGCAAATATAAATACAATAATTATCAAAAAAAAACTTCAATCAACATCAGACATTTGCATATTGCTTGTATATTACATAATATGAATGTTTATTTTGAATTTTGCAAAATCAAGGATGCATCTATGGATGCAGCATATACCTTTGCTACCTTTTAAACATTAAAGTGCTACCTAAGGAGGTAGTTTAGTTGACAGTTCAAATAAACCACACAGTCCAACACCACATAATCATATACAGCAAATTCTGCTCTAAACCAGAGACTTCAAACTCTGCAAGTACACTTTTGAGTACAGTAACACAGCATAATGACATACCACCTTCAGAAGTACAAATTCATGCAGTCAGCAGAGCTTCAGGACAATACGCTAGCCTCGAAATTACAAACCATTGCAAAGACACAATACACTCACTGCCATGCCATCACACTCAGAAAGAAAGAGTACTGAGAACCACTGCTGGTATAAGTGTAAAGAAAAGAAAGTTTCTATTTTATTATACTGCATAGAGTAGATTACAAAAGAGAATTTGATATTTTGACGACTTTTATGAAAGACTGAAAAAAAAAGATATTTGCCACTTCTCTCTGTCAGTGAATGTTTGAGACCGCCACTTATCTCCCCAAAGTTCACAGATACAGAGGTTTTCAACATTTTTGACACAAAAGTCCCAGTTGTTTCAGATTGTTGATGTCAAAACTAATTTAATAAATTCACAGATCAACAAATAGCCTTTTGATTTTTTTTTCTTTAAAGAAATCACACGTTTAAAATTGGACATCAGCATTAGTAAACATTTAGGGTGATATTCTATTTATTATGTATAAGCTCAACTGTTCAAATCAGTCAACCCAACTAGGCATGGGACGATAACCGGCTTCAAGGTTTTAAACCCGCTAAATTTTCTGTTATACCGTTCCTAAGGTAAAGAAAATGTAAAGAAATCTCAGTTTAAAACTAATGAAGTCAATAATTTATTTGAACTATTTAGCTTGACATGTTTACTGTTCCAAATGATTATATATTTTTTCTAAAATAAATATACTGTGTTCAATGGGGAAAAAAGTTTTGTTTTACCAAGACATTTAAAATAACTTATTTTAAAGCAGTAATCACAATACTGTGATATCATAAAACCATGGTATTTTTATCCAAGGTAATCATACCGTCAGAAACTTATACCGCCCTATGTCTAAATCCAATGCAACTCATTGAATTTAGCCATCCAGAGTAGACATGGTCAAAACAATCTGGTGAAGTTCAAGTTGAGCATCACAATGAGGAAAAAAAATATTTAATTGATTTTAAATGTGACGTAGCTGTTGTTAATTTTAATATGTCAAAAAATAGAACGTTTCAAAGTAACAGGTACAGAAAAAAGCCTTGCTGATGCCAGACATCAGAAGAGAACATCTACACTTAACCTGAAAGAAAGGCAACAATAAGTTGAAGATGACAGTGACTCAAATGACCTCTACAGTCACCAGACCTCAATCCAATAGAGCACATTTCAGATTAGGTTCAACAAGAGATTTGTATCATGGATGTAGTGCAAAGAAATCTGCAAGAACTGTGAGATGCTCTTGGTAACAACATGGACCAAAATGTCCATTGAGTGACAGCTTCTGTACCTTTATTTCTGAGAGTGTACAGTGCTCCCAGGACAAATGTCAGACTAAAGCCAATCTGAAGATGTTTGACTTTAGCACTGTGTATGGGTGTAATAGAAGCAAACAAAACATAAATACATAACATTTCATAGGTAGATTTATTTTTTTAAGGTTTTTTTATGTTGCAAACTTTTGGGCTAAACAAGTAACGTTATTATGATAATACAGTCACTGCACTGTCCATAAGGCAAAGTAATACTAACTTGCAATAAATTCTAGGCTTGAATAAAATCAGCAAAACATGTAAATGAAAATGAAATATGACAACAAGATGCTGATGCCAGAAACTTGTATTGTTGTAGGCTAAGTTTACGAATGTTTTTGAAGTAACTTATAAGGCTGCCTCAAAACATAACTGCGCCTGCACCTCATGTGCATACTGTCCACCCTGAATTACTGAATATTAAAAATGTTATATACCATTTAGATCAGAAAGGTGGATATGCACATTGAGACGCAGGGATATCGATGGTTCACATGAGCCATTCATAATGAGACTCCTTCACAAATGAATCCCTCCCTCTTTTAGAATGAGAAGTGAAAGCAAGAGAGGGGGTGAGTTTCAAGACACAGATTAGATCAAATTTAACAGGTAGGGAGGATAATACATTTAAATGCACATAAACACATGCTCTTATGTAATGCCCATGCGGTCAGTTATCCACCGATATTGAAAAGTGATGTAAAATTAAAATTTTTTGGAATAAAAAAAAAATTGCATACTGACCACCGGGAACACTTCCAATCATAGATACTGTACACACACACACACACACACACATACGTATAAATATATACACATGTATGTATGTATGTATGTATGTATGTATGTATGTATGTATGTATGTATGTATGTATATATATATATATATATATATATATATATATATATATATATATATATATATATATATATATATATATATATATTTATATATATATATATATATATATATATATATATATATATACACACATATATATACACACACATATATATATATATATATATATATATATACACACATATATATACACACATATACATATACATATATATATATATATATATATATATATATATATATATATATATATATATATATATATATATATATATATATATGTATGTATGTATGTATGTATGTATGTATGTATATATATATATATATGTATATATGTATATATATGTATATATATATATATATATATATATATATATATATATATATATATATATATATGTGTGTGTGTGTGTGTGTATATGGCGCATTCCTTCCAATAGACAACAACAGCGTAGGCTGCATCTAATGTATATATCTATGATTTACTCACACTCAAGTGGTTCCAAACCTTTATGAGTTTCTTTCTTCTGTTTAACACAAAATACGCTATCTTGAAGAAAGCTGGAAACCTGAAACCATTGACATCCAAAGTAAAAAACAAACAAAGAAACAAAAAACATATACTATGGAAGTCAACGCTTAGAGGTTTCCAGCTTTTCAAAAGATTTGTTTTGTGTTCAACAGAAGAAAGAAAGACAAACAGGTTTGGAACAAGTCAAGGGTGAGTAAATGATGACAGAATTGTCAGTTTTGGTAGAAACTACTCCTTTAAAAAATGGAATATACAGCATGTATTCTAGTTTCCTAAAAGTATTCTAGAGGCCAAGTGTCACTTTGGAACAAAAAACACTGCTGCTAAATGTAAAACTAGACTAAATGAAAAACCAGAACAGATTATAAAAAACAAAAAGGAAGAAATTAACTAAAGGAGCCTTTTAAAAAAAAAAGCACTCACATTTTGCCCTGAACCCTGGTTAATTTTTTGACACTCTGCTATGAATGAATGCATTAAGCCATAGAAGTTCAAGGCACACCTAATCAAATGCTCTATCGACTAGAAAATTCTACAAATAAACAACAACATTAACAACACCAAATGACCCCAGAAGCTTAACCTACTACCTGGTATGTTTTGTTTGTAAGCATTTATGTTCGATTCAAAGTCTCATACTATATATATATATATATATATATATATATATATATATATATATATATATATATAAATGTATAAGAAACAGAAGCATAGCAAAGAGAGTCGAGAATGTGACATTAGATGAACCGAAGCTGGTGGCTGCCTTGAGCAGCGGCGCACAGAATGTCGTTGCAAAGACTCGAACGCTGAATCACACAGCCGTGCCCTCTTTCTGCCTCCTTCTATTTCACGTTTCTTTCCTTTTCTTTCTCCTCTTTCAGCTCTGGCCTTCACTAGCCCACAGAAAGGCTAAGTCCTCAAAGGCTTAGTTCAAACAGACTGAGCTGTGGAGGTCTTAACTGCGCAAGACTTCCTTCTGAGGGGCCGGATTCCAAAAGGGCTGATTTCTGAGAGGAATTCTTTTTCTGGAGAGAAGCAGCAGCAGCAGAAGAAGAAGATGAAGTCTTAAGGCTGGTAAGTTCAGGTGTTCGAGCCAGAAAGAGGTGTTAGAAATCTGGACAGGAGACAGATGGAGTTTGTACAGGCTGCAGGGTCAGGAGAGGTCAAACGTTGGAGGGGATGATCCACACGACCGCACGTCCCCAGAGGCGGCTGACAGTAAAGGCTACTGCTGAATTTATAGCTCTCCTCAATCACCCCGCTGCCAAGACTATATAACAGATTTAACCAGTTGACTTTGGCCAACTCAGCTTGAGATTCATGGCTTTTTATCCGGGGTATACGGCTGAGAGCAGAAGATGCTCTCCCCGCCATGCAGACTTGGAGAGGACCGCGTCCGGAGAAATGAGCGAATAAATCAAAAGCCCTCATTTCCCTCCAGAAACTCTGCGAAAGTCACAATACTCTACAAACAGGATGATTGCATGCCTAATGGAAAATCTGACCATTAAGTATGAAATTGAGATGAATAACAATGGAGTGCAACATCTCTGCGTGGAGCTGAATCAGGACGCGTGGTGCAATTGTTACCCACTGAGACCATCACACACCCCTCGACATCTCTCAGCACCAGAGATGTTTCATCAAAATGATGAAGAGGAACATTGCTGACTCAACATCCTCACAGACCTGGCTGCGATTTATTGGATGAGATGAACTTTGCATTGTCAAGTATGTATGGCCATACTGTTACATGAATTCTAATAATAATAATAATGTGTTTCTGGTTATGAAATGCTAGTTTGAAACTGAAATTGTCTCAAGCTTTAAGAGTGAGGCAAATCAATTCTGCATGACAGAAATGGCTAAATAAGTTAAAAAGGTTTCATATCATTGTAATGACTTACTGTTCAAAAGTTGGAGTTTACGGTATTTATTATCTAGATAAAAGTATTTTGTTCCTTTTCACACAACAGATACTTACAGGTACATATTATCAATGAATAGTGGATTACTTTTGTGAGGTTCTACTGAATATAGATCACTAAACACCCTAAAAGTGTCTATGATTTGTAATAGAACATGTTTGCCTGACCTGCTTTTCTCCATATGGATGACTTTTTTCTCATTGGTCGGTTTGCCTCAGTACAGTAGCTCAGTTAGTAGGTTGCACTTGGGATGATCGATTATTGAAAACACTATCGATTGGATTTAGGAAAGGGTTTAGGTCAGTCATTTGCAATGTGATCTGTATGACAAGTCCCATGGAAGTGTATTGAAGGACATGTAAATGACACGTATAAGAAACAGCAGCAAAAATGTAGACATTGGCTTCTAATGGATTTGTCATCAGAAGCTGCAAGGAAACATAATTAGAGCATTGTATTTAACCGTTTTGTAAAAAATGTAGCCCTAGGCACATTTTATTTTTTTCATATGAGATTGGGTTGAAAAAAATTCTGTAAATTACGTTTTCCATATTTTGTGATTTATATTTTATCCTCCCTGGTTCATGCTTTTAAATTGCACTATGAGACCTTGATTTTTCCTCTTGCAACTTTTGATGCTGAAAAAAAAAATTGAACAACTTTTACTCACATTTTCAATAGTTTTAAGTGATATATTGTCTGGATGGGTGTTGTAAGTTTCGGTACAAAAACCAGGTAATAAGCTTCCAGTACTTTTTCCAACCCAGGCTCATTTTGAAAACGTACCACTATATATATTTATGGAGAACGTTAAATACGTCCCAGGAGGTGTGGGTTTTTTTGTTGCAGTTTTTGTTTTCACGAATCCACCAGAGACCATTTTTTACAGTTTTTGAGATCTCAAATGTTTCTTGCAAATGCCATTCGCGCCTATTGTTCTTGCATAAATCCACCAGAGGCCGCTGTCGACTGTTTGATTGACCAACCGACCGATAACCCCACCACCCCCTACCCTAAACCCAACCAATTGTGTTTTAAAAAGCATCGATTGACCCGCCCACGCCCTTTCCTAAATCCAACCGACAGTTTTAAAAGGCAACCCCAAAAAAAGAAAAGCCCTCGGCTGATTTTTACCACGTTTTCAGATTTTACCACATTCTCACCATGTTATTTACTAGTTTATTTCACTTTTTGGCTTCTGTTTTTGTCTTACTTGCCTCCTGGAACCATTCTTCGCTGGACTCGAACCCCGTTATCAACTCCTCTCTGCGTCTCAAGTCAGCCAGCGTACATGGTGAGCTATTTGGACAAACTGGTAACAGTGGGAAAGTTGTCCACATTGAAGGGAAGCGGTCAGCTAGTAAATGCGAAAAGGACCAGCATCATACCGCCCCATAACGTGCGTTTTAAATAAGAAATGCAGCCATACGTAGTTCTCGCTACATAATTTGCAATCTCCAGAAATGTATATAGGGCTTCGTTTTCAGAATGAGCCTGTTGACTTTTTCTGTTATTTTATAATCTATCTATATATTATTTCTATACAATATATTGTTTCAAACTACTAAAATGGCAATAAATGTCACTTTGTTGGCAGAGAGCAGAGATCGAGGTCCCATGATGCAATTTATATATGCAAATTAATGAGGAAAATATGTGAAACCTGAAATACAGAAATTGTTAATTAACTGTTTGTTTGTTTGTTTTACATTGTCTATTTATGGGTGTGTTGTAAGTTGTAGAAATTTTACATGTACAGAATCTAATTATAAACCATGAAGACCATTTCTACATTTACCATTCTAAAATAGGACTGACAGGTTTATTCTAATCATTCCTTGTTCTGCCCACATGCTTTGTCATTACAGCATCCAAATGTTCACCCAGATATGCTTTAATTAACAAAGACAGGCATCAGGTAAGGGTCAAAGATTAAATCATATGAATCTCTGACATATTCCTATAGTAAGAAAAGAAAAAAGAAAAAAACAATGAGTAAACTTCTCAACGGACATCTTCCAGATGGTATTTTTGCATACATACATGTGCTGCAGAGTTTTTGCAATTAGAGGTGCTAATTACCTGACGACCTGCGTGCTTTCAGTACAGAATTACAAATGAATGCCTCAAAAATGTAGCCTTTGACTTCCAAAAATAAGTTTTGCAGAGATTACAACAATTAATCAAACTTGGGCGAAGATTTTTTTCCCAGGCATAAAAGTTCAAAGATCTCTCACCTTCTCTTTCATTCAGTCTAACACTCTTTCACTTTCACTGCTTTGACACATTTTATGCACTGTAACATCCTGGTGGAACTAAACAGATATGGAGTGTGATTCCTGTGTCCATGCACACTAGCAAATGGAGTATAATTTGTGTGCATATAGTATAACATGTAAAAAATAAAAGTCTACATTTGATCTACATTTTTTTCCCCAAAAATATCTCCCATATTACATATTTGAACAAATTCTCCTCAGGAATATGCCTTTAAATGCAAACACAAAACCCAGCCATGTTTGCTGTCCTTGTGCCGACAGTATTGCTGGACCGAAGATGGCCTCTTTCTTTCTGTCGCATCAGCCCCCCACCCTCTGCGCCCTGCCCCCTTTCATGCAGAATAACATGCATATGCAAATGAACGTAAGCCCCTGCCCTCACAATCTCGCCATTCTTTCAGATGCACCTCAATAGCCTGCACATCCTAAACCCAAGGTATTCATGACAGACGGCAAATGCGGCAAGTGGCCAGAACCTAATTTGTTTATTACACATTCCTCTTTCCTCTCTCGCTCATTCTGTGCAGCTAGCCAGGTGGTCTGGGCACAGTCTTAATACGCTCGGTCCATTGTGGCCCAGCTTTGTTGTCCTCCCCAGTTGCTATCATTCGTTCTCTGAGCAGACAATGGGCAGCGTTGACGCTGGACACGGCGGTCATGTTCTATTTGCCGATGTGCATTATCTCCCAATCCCGTCCTTTTGCTGCCCATGCTCTGTGAGTGTCCCCCGCTCTGAATAGAGTCTAAAGCCATTATTGCAAGGAGAAGGGGGGAATAAAAAATGTGGTGGGGTGAAAGTGGCATTGGCCGTTATATAGGCTACATTTGGGCTTGGCCACATGCATACTAATAACATCATTACAGAGCGGCTCTTCTGGAGAGCATGTTTACTTTGTTATGGTTTCCATCACCTTCCTCCCCTCCGCTGCCAAATCGCTGATGCCCACCTCTCCCCCACCCCTGACTCCCAAATGTAAATAGCATGCAGGGCTAATTTTCTTATATTTTGTCCAAAAAAATTAAGTTACATAGTTCCAGTAATTCTCTCTCCAGCGGGTGCTCACTGTGTGGGTGGTGCTCTGCACAGCGAGCACTTCTTTTCCATGGCATTGAACTTGACCCTGAATGACCTTTTTATAATGAGTGAATTGAAAACATCTCCCTTTGGAATGCAGCTTGTAGACACTGGCTAGGGCTGTTTTTTTCTTCCTTGACACCCCCATCCACACATCTCTGCTTTTGATGAATTAAAGGGGCAGTATCCTCATCTTCCTCACCTGTGCACTAGCGCATGGCTCTCAAAGGAGGAGAGGTCAATAACACTTTCTTTATAAAGCAGAGTCCACTGAAGAGAGACACTGGGAGGATATATATATATATATATATATATATATATATATATATATATATATATAAAAAAAAAGATTTCTCCTTCATGTGCCGAGGCAGCAAAAGTAACCAAAACCTTTGCTTTTATTTACAGCATAAATACAAGCTTACAAGAGTGAGGGGTTTGTACAGGCTGAGCCACGACTCAATTCCCCACCATAACACTAAACACTTGAAAGCGGCGGCACAACAGTACAACGCTGTAAAACATCTACAGATCGGCACAAGTGTGATCACTGAAAACCCAAGTTCAAGTGACTAAGGAGCTCGACGCACTTCTCAGCAGCACCCTGGGACAAATCAATGCTTGACGCAAAGCTCAGCTTACAAAGCCTCTGTTAGCTGACTGTCAATGGTGATAATATACTGTACCTGCAGCACTGCTATCTATATTACAGGTTAATGACATTGCTGAATTAAATTAGCTTTGTATTTAAATTAGGACTAGGTGATATGACAATATACACAGAGCAATGGTGGAAATTTCTCTTTTCAGATTCAGCTATTGTGTTTAAGTGAGAAGTATTCACTCAAATTAATTAATTCAAAAACACAAATAGAACGAACATCATGTATTTTGTTGAACACTTTTGATAACAGAGCAAACCTGTAATACTCAGTCCAATGCATTCACTCTCCCAACGTAATGTACTTGAACAGCTTTTTCTCTACATTCATGTACTGTAAATAAATTTTCTCACACTAATGGAACTAATGAGTGCTACGGTGCGGTACAGTACGTTTTTATGGCTATTTCCACTGTCAAACGATACCAAAAAGCAAACCGTACCGTACCACTTTTTGGGTACCTTTTTGAAATGGTACATAGCACAACAAAAGTATACCAAAAGGGGAGCCAGACATGCAGCTGAACACTATTGGTTTATAGAGATATATCACTATACACTTGCGTGTACACAAGCCAGAAGAATGAAAACTGGAACTGCCATTTTTAAATACACAGCCAAGACATTACATTGTAATAATATATACATATAATAACAAGCCATGGTCAAACCAAATAAAGACTAAATGTATGCTATGTGTATGTTTATCTGTAATTGGTATGGGGAATTAAACTGGATGCGTCGCTCAGCGCCGCGACACGCACATGACAGTTGAAAGTATCACACACCAGACGCGCACATTCGTATGTTATTTTAAACGAAACTATTCAGATGGCGCTCTGTGTGGCGGCAGAAAAAGGAACAGTGTCCTGAGTCGTGGCTGGGCGTCGGTATGTGTACCCTGATAGAAACCTATGTTAAGTATTCTGAAATGTATGGCGCTGCGTGGCGCTTCTGGTGTGTTACCCCCTTAAGGGTCTGTATGTGTTCATATGTGTTGCATTCATTTATTTATTTTATATAATTGCTTTCATATAATTGTTACAGTAGGCTATTATAGTAGGCTAGTACACTACGACCACCAAAGGGTACCATTGGTACCCTTTTGGCAGTGGAAACGCTAGCCTGATATAGGTGACCTGTACCAACCCGTACTGTACCACTCAGTGGAAACGAGCCATAAAGTATATTTGTGACCTTCTTCAATATATACAAATTTGACACTTTTTCTCTTTTGATGCCACTGATAGAGTCAGATAGCAGCGGCTGTGAGGTCCAGTATGTTGTGTACATGTGTGTGCGTGTGTGTTGCTCAGAAGTGTGCTAGAGAGGTGCATTTGATCTTAATGGTGATATATTCTCCGTCAGCGCTGTCACGATCCATCACTTAGCGCAGACCTGCCGCAGCTGCCCAGTTGAGGTGTGGCTTATTACACCACCCCAAAGCTCATGAATAATAAACAGGGTTGAAGAGCCATCTAAGCTAAGACCCTGAGAAGCAATATCCCAGTGGCAACGTCACCTCACCCCCCGGTCCTGCCACCGCCATCCCTCTCTCGCTTCCCCCTCCCTTCTGCCGTGGGACTCCATGTTTATGCATGATGCCTGTTTCATATGTATCAGCCACATAATTTCTGCTGTTGTCCCGGGAACTGATGACACGCTCAGCATTAGGAGTGATGACCTGCACACAAGGGCCCGACACTTGCTCCACTTTACAGCCATTGTCAAAACACTGCTGTATTCTCCATATGCAGACATAAACATGCTCAGATACTATACAGAAGATTGTTGTTTTTCATGAATCTTCTGGAATAAAAATGATGTTTGCAGCTATATCGCATTTACAGTTTGCTTACACCATGCTTGTGTCTTATTATCAAGACAGGCAGAAAAAACACTCAAGTGAGACAAAAGGAAAGGTGCTTTCTGACAATCATCTGCTCATAATTAAAGCTGCTGTATTATACCTCACATCTTGCTTTGGTGTCAGAGCGAGATGAGTTGAACCATTTTCAAAGTTTCTTTCCTCTCATTTTTTTTTTTTTTACTCCGTTCCCAATCTGAATGGAAGCAAAATAATACATAATGCATATTATGGAACACGTGTATTATAAAAAAAAAAAGTACATTATTAATATTTAATCTGAGGATGCAAATGCCTCAGTATTTCCATATCAAAAAAGATCTTACGTTTTTGTTTAGGCCAGGGATCACTTTTTAATTCCCCGTGCTTCTTTGGTTTATATGGCTGCAATGTAGATCGCTTTGCATTTTGTTCAAAGTACCACTGATGTGCTGGTGAAGCTGGCTTAGTTTTTGTATGTGCTTTATGACTTTGTTTATGGAAGCTGGAAAGCAAGAATGTAAAATACTCAATGTAAAATACTTTAACACAATGTGGAGTCACACACTGATAGCAGGGTCATTTGCATTATTTAACAACTTAAAGCTGTTAATGATGTTTGGAATGCAATGTCAGATGATGATTTTTTTATATTATTTTCCTTTGTGTGAAATGGGAATATTTGTCACAATTATTTGATTAATAGAAATTTCAAATAAACAGTTAAACAATGTACAGTTGAAGTCCCCTGAATTATTAGCCCCCTGTTTATTTTTCCCCAAATTTCTGTTTAACAGAGATAAGATTTTTTTCAACACATTTCTAAACATAATAGTTTTAATAACTCATCTCTAATAACTGATTTATTTTATCTTTGCCATGATGACAGTAAATAATATTTTACTAGATACTTTTCAAGAAACTTCTATGCAGCTTAAAGTGACATTTAAAGGCTTAACTAGGTTAATAAGGTTAAGTAGGCAGATCAGGGTAATTAGGCAAGTTATTGTATAATAATGGTTTGTTCTGTAGACTATCGAAAAAAAAAATATATATATAGCTTAAAGGGGATAAAAAAATAAAAACTGCTTTTATTCCAGCTGAAATAAAACAAATAAGACTTTTTCCAGAAGAAAAAAATATTACCAGACATACTGTGAAAATTTCCTAGCTCTGTTAAACATTCATTAATTTTCATTTCGGCTTAGTCCCTTTATTAATCTGGGGTCGCCACAGCGGAATGAACCGGCAACGTATCCAGCACATGCGGATGACCTTCCAGCCACAACCCATCTCTGGGAAACATCCATACACACTCATACCCTACGGACAATTTAGCCTACCCAATTCACCTGTACCACATGTCTTTGGACTGTGGGGGGAAACCGGAGCACTCGGAGGAAACCCACGCGAATGCAGGGAGAACATGCAAACTCCACACAGAAACGCCAACTGACCCAGCCGAGGCTCGAACCAGCGACCTTCTTGCTGTGAGGTGACAGCACTACCTACTGCGCCACTGCGTTGCCCCTCTGTTAAACAATATTTAGGAATTATTTACAAAAAAAAAAAAAAAAAAGGTGGGCTAATGATTCTGATTTCAACTGTTTTTGCCATAATAAAAAAATGTGAATGTGTGTGTTCTTGGGAGGAATTGTGTCCAGTCAAAGCTCATAAACCAGTGCCATAAATAAATCTACACCTTTTCACTATTCATCCGATTACAGACAATATAGTGCTGCGATTCACTTTTTTATTCATTTTTTTTATCAAAAGTATGCCACATTAAAACTAATTACATCTGTCTACAAATACAGTGCTCAGCATAATTGAGTACGCCCCATTTTGAAAATGAATATTTTATCCATTTCTCAGTGAATATAGGCAATGTATTTTGGTGCATTTAAACAAAACAGATTTATTAAACTGATATATTTATTAAAATAATAATTTAGTCACCAAACATATTTAGAAATTGAAGAATAATACAATTCAATTCAAGCAAAATATTGCAAAAAAAAGTTACAACCTACAGAATTTCAACAAAAAATTTCTTTCTTTTTTTGGCTTCTCTTATATTTTTCTCAAACATATAAATCTGGGTGTACTAGTTTTTGGACCATTATCATAAGTTATTTTGTAAGATAAGCTCAAAATTTGGCTTCGGTACTGACTAATCTAATGTATATGCACAAATATAATATTGTATAGCTTCCTATTAAAAATATGAATTTAAAACATGTATTAGTGAGGGGTGTACTTATATATGCTGAGCACTGTACTTCCTTATTGACCTAAATGTTGATAGGTGGGAAACTGTTCTGCTCAGGTATTCAAGAAGAAACAGCTCCCTCACATACATTAGATGCTCTTTTTTTCTCCTAATCTCTCCCTGCATTCACTTTGATCTTTTTCTTTCCGCCTCTGTCCCTCTTTTGCAACTGTCTGCTGCCCATTGACTCGCTCAGTTCCCTGTTTTTGTTTCTCCTGATGTCCTTCCGTTCGCTCTTGTTTCATACCTTCCTCCATCAAACAGTTTTGTCCTTAAGCATTCCTTTACAACCTTCCCCCATTTGAGATCTGTGCACCCCCTGTCTGAGCCTGCGCTGGCCCTCTGCCCATGCACACATTTGTGTCTGCCTTTTGAGTGTTTTCAGAGGCCCATTAAACAGCGCCTTGGCAGGGCCCGACACACTCACCTCACCCCCAAGACCCACAGAATGAAGAAAGGTTATCAGATTCCCTTATCCATGCCAGACTACGCACACACACACTCACAAATAGACATGCACATCTAGAGGTAGATTGTCCCTGTGAAAGAAGCTTTTACTTCCTGTACCTAACATTAGGGCATGCAATCAAACTGGATTTCCCCACTGAAATGGGCTTGAAGCCAGCAAGTCTGGTCAATGGCTGGACTTGGCACCCTGGAACCAAGAAGGTGGGGTTGGACCTGGGTGCAGGGGTGCACCTCTTAAATCTGGGTAATGCTACAACTGTGCCTTCTGCTGGCCGATGGAAGAAACTCAAGTGTGCAGAGATGCAAGTGAGAGCGTAACTCAAAACGTGATATCAGGTCCTAAACACCACACTTCCAAACTTTGAAATATTTACTGCGCTTTTAGTCAGACACAATGTTTGTTTACACAGCATGTTTGAGAGAGAGAGAGAGAGAGAGAGAAAGAAAAGAAAATGCAAACAGTTCTGATGGCTTTTACTAAGGTTAATGCTGATGTGTTCAGAAGAAACATGAAGCATAACCTTTTTTTGTGATGGGGTCAATGACTAACTTACCAACAGCACAATGTACTCACCATACAAGCAATGGTGAGTACAGCAGACATAGAAAGATCATTGTCACAACTGCACTTAAATCAGTGGAAGCAAGTTGTCATGGAAATTGTCTAAAGTCGTTGCTAATTTAGAATTTAACGGATGCCAGGGAAGGAATGTTTCTAATTACCATAACAAGGAGGCTGATGGTAAATATAGATCCTCGGCGCTGCAGTGGTGGCTGTTTGATGCGACTACGCAGAGATGTGTCAGAGTCAATCATCATACATCCTCGCACCTGCAAAAACGGAGCATGAACTCCTGGAAGGAAGTAGAGGGACAAAGAGAAATGAGAAGTGGAGGAGGACAGAAAGAAAAGGCAAACAAAAGGACACTGGAGGAAATTGAACAGGAGAAAAGCGAGGAGTGGTGGAAAGGAGGTGAGCGAGGAATGAGAAAAGTTATTTTGTTGTTGTTTTAAAGGAGTGAAATTTATAACAAGTAAAAGAAGAAGCAAAAGAGACAGGGAAATTAACAGGGAAATGGAAGGGAAGGGAAGGAGGGGACAAATGAAGGAAAAAAAGGAAAGAAAAAAAAAAAAAAGAAAAGGAAAAAAGAAAGAGAAAAGAAAAAGGGGGAAAGGAAAAGAAAAAAAGAAAGAAAAGAAAAAAAAGAAAAGAAAATGAAAATTGAAAGGGAAGGTATAAAGAAAAGAAAAACTAAGATAACAAAAGAAAAGAAAAGAAAGAAAATGAAAGGAATGAAGGAAAGGGAAGCTAAGAAAAGAACAGAAAATAAAATAAAAAGATAATGAAGGAAAGGAAAGGGAGGCTAAGATAATAAAGAAAAGAAAAAAAAGAAAAAAAAGAAAAGAGAAAAGAAAAGAAAAGAGAAAAAAAGAAAAGAAAAGAAAAGAAAACGAAGGAAAGGGAAGCTAAGAAAAGAAAAGAAGGGAAATGAAGGAAAGGAAACATAAGAAAAGAAAAAAGAAAAGGAAGAAAAGGAAAGGGAGGCTAAGATAATAAAGAAAAGAAAGGAAATTAAAAGGAAGGGAAAAGAAAGAAAGGAAATTAAGAAAAATAAATAAAATGGAAAAAATCAGAAAATACCAGAAGAATAAGAAAAGAGATGACACTATACTGGACAAAGTGTGAAGGGATAATGGAAAAGAAAGAAAATACAAGAAAGGAAATGAAGAGAGGGAAAGGAATAAAAAGAAAAGAAAGAAAAGAGAGGGAAGGGAAATAAGAGAAAAGAAAGAAAGAAAAGGAAAGGAAAAAAAAGGAAAGGAAATAAAAGAAAGAAAAGAAGAAGAAAAGGAAGGAAAGAAAGGAAAGCAAAGGAAAGGAAGAAAGGCAATGAAGGAAAGGAAAGGAAATGAAGGAAAGGACATAAAAGAAATGACATAAAAGAAAAGAAAAGAAAGAAAAGAAAGAAAAGAAAAGAAAAGAAAGAAAAGAAAAGAAAAGAAAAAGGAAAATGAAAGCAAAGGAAAGGAAGGAAAGTCAATGAAGGAAAGGAAATGAATGAAGGAAAAAAAGGAAATAAAAGAAATAACAGAAAAGAAAAGGATAAATGAAAAATAAAAGAAAAGAAAAAAAAAAAGGAAGGAAAGGAAATGAAGAAGGAAGGACATAAAAAAAGAAAAAAAGGAAAGGAAATGAAGAAAGGAAAGGACATAATAAAAGAAAAGAAAAGAAAAAATCAAAAGAAAAGAAATTAAAAAGGAAATGAATGAATTTAAGAAAAAATAAAACGGAAAAAAGACTAGACAAAATACCAGAAGACTTAAAAAAAAAGAGATGAGACTATACCAAAGTGTGAAGGATAATAGTGAATGAAATAATAAATAAATAAAAGCAGAAATAATATAAAAGTCAGAACCTGAGACAAGGGTAAGGAGGAATGCATGAAGTGAATGAAATAAAAAAGAAATTTAAGAAAATAATAGCAGGGAAGACAAAGAGTGGATAGAAAGAATTTAGTGAAAGAATGTAGCGGATGAAAGAATACCGATGTTAAAGAAAGAGAGAGAGAGAGAGAGAGAGAGAGAGAGGAGAGAGAGAGAGAGAGAGAGAGAGAGAGAGAGAGAGAGAGAGAGAGAGAGCAACAAGCTGATGGAGAAGTGGATATTTTGATTTGACTTGTGAGTTTGATGACTACCTCCCTCCGCCACCTGCGAAGGTCTCTGCACCATCAAAGCACATTAGACACATTAGGCCCATGCTTACTTATGAGCAAGATAAAAGCTGTGGGCCTCTGCCTTCTCAAGCTGTGAGTGGAATAGCTTTGCAATTTGCCTGCAAAAAAAAACCCCAGCATTTTGATCTTAATGAATATAAAATGGCTGCCATTAAAAGTAAAACAGATTATTTTGGGCTTTTCAGGGTGTGCGGCTTTCTGACAGTCTTGGAGGGCCACTATGATCTTTCATTAAAACCTCACAGCGGGGTCCCCTCTGCGGCCAACCAGGGCCTCAGTCCTCAAAGAGATTGGCTGCATTTAAAGTCATTTTCATAAATCTACACAGATTTCTGAAATTCAGTAATGAAAGCCATGAGAGAGGGGCCGGCGGCTTGCATTGCTTTCGCCGAGCCGATGGTCAAACTGCTTAGAGCGAGAGAGAGAGCGAGAGAGAGAAAGAGAGAGAGACCAACCAGACCCATCCGTATCAACCCCATGGCAGCACCCACATGAGCCTCTGCCCGATCTATGCTTGTTAATGACTAGCATGTGCTAATTACTGTCAGTAGCCAGGCTCTGGCTCACAGCGCTACAGATCTCCAGCACAGGCTACCTGCCCAATCCAAGGCCTGGACACCACACACTTTTAATTGCATTAAACTTTGCCTAGCGATTTGCTGCGCTGGGAAAGAGAGGAAGGACTGACAGCTGGCCAGCTCCACTAATGGACCTTCGGAAATCCGGCGGGGATGGATGTTATTGGTCTGTTTTTATTCATCTGTGTGATCTTGACACCTACCAAGACACTCTGAAGCATCTCTCGCATCTTTTGGGACTGAACGCTGCCAAAAAATCTACCACTGTGTTTTAGCAATCACTTAAAGTCTTTGTCACATTATTTAAGCACATTTTATTGATGCTGTGCTGGATGATATGATATGGTCTGGTTATTCATAAGCAACCATTTACATGGGCTTCTCTTTACAAAAGACTTCACTTTTTTTAACAGGCTCATTTCACAACTCCTCTAGAGTTTAACATTTGAGTTTTAACATTTTGAATCCAGATTTGAATGAAAAAATCTGACTTATGTGCATTGAACTTTAATCTAACCCAAACATAGAACTTCATCAGTGATATTTTTGAAGTGATTTGTTTGTTTATTAAATGATGTAACACTAACTTAAACTTGGTGTGCAATAGTCACAATGCAATTCAGTAGCATGTCCGTTGAGGACCATTAAAATATAATGTGCAAGCAGACTTTAAATAGACATTCTGCTGATACCAACTAGATGACAAGTAGGTGCAAATTTCCTTGTAAGGTCACCTTTGGTAGACGAACTGCAAATTTATATCTGACTTTCTAAACATGACTTAGCATAGACCATTGAACTGGATTAAACCACTAGCATCTCACTCAAATTAAAAAGAGAGAGTTTAGATAATTTTCCTGTTTATAGTCTGACTCTTCTTGCAAACACTTTTTTGAAGGAAAAAAAATGAGAGTCAGAGAGCCAGAATGAGAGCATCACTCATTTCAGCCTACAACTGTTCATTTTCAGTTGGTCTAAGTACATAATTTTTTTTTCTTCAGAAAATGACAATTTTTAGATTAACAAATCATTAATTTGTTTTGATTGGGATTATTCAACAAAATAGATTTTTTTAATCTTATTTAAAGCACAGGGGGGGCTCCATATAGAAATCTGATATATGGAAATATATGCAAATTACATGACATACAAGTTCATATTTGGAGTTTATATATATAAAATTGCAACATTTATTTCAAATTATAGCTAAATCGGGTCTTTACATAAACAGTTACAAATATGTACATATATGGTCAATATATATTAAAGATTAGATACAGTATGGGAATATTTTTTTATTTATTTAACAGGGACAATGCACTTGACATTGTTATGCAAAGACAACCGATGCGGCGTACATAGGACATATAGCACAAAGCTAGTTTGCAGCTCTTGTCCCTGGTTAGGCTTTACATAAATTTTTTATATATATATATATATATATATATATATATATATATATATATATATATATATATATATATATATATATATATATAATATATATAGTAATATATAAAAAAATCTACAAATAAAAATGATACAACAAACATGTACTGTATATACAGAGCCACAAACATAGAATGTAAGTCAATCTGCATACTAAAAAGAAGTGTAAACCTGACCAACCCGAATGAATAATACTTAATGTTCACATTGCTGTAAAGATTAACCACTCTTTCAGCTTTATAGAAAAAAAAAGGGAGTTATGTTTGTAACTTTAAATCAACAGCCATGGCATTTCATAGATGTCAACCTTTCACTGGAAAGGAAGACTGACCCACAGTGCTTCTGCATCTGTGGATTCTAAACGATTTCCACTTACTGCCCCTCTAGTCTTTATCCCATCACTGCAGAATTTATGTATCAACTCACAGACTACCTTAGGGGCAAGACCATGCATACACTTAAACATGGTTTTTAAAAGTGATAACTTAAAAAAAAACATCAAAGCTCATTTTAAAGTTTGTTTGTAAAGTGACATTACAGGTGTAACAACTGACTGAGAAGCTTTACCCATTATTGCACAATAAGACAAACATTTGCACTGCTGTTCATACAGTACTGTATTTGAACACATACTGTATATAAATGTTATCTAATATATTTGAACATATACATATTTGTAATTCCAATAGTTGAATAAATACATTTAAAATGATAATGTTTGCTATATTTTGACATTCTAGTAATAGCGGCACAGTGGCTCAATGGTTAGCACTGTGGCCTCACTGTAAGAAGGTCGCTGGTCCGAGTCTGTGTTCTCCCCGTGTTCGGGGGGGTTTCCTCTGGGTGCTCCAGTTTCCCCCACAGTCCGAAGACATGCGGTATAGCTGAACTGAGTAAAACAAATTAGCCATAGTGTATGAAAGTGTGTGTGTGAATGCAAAATTGTATGGGTGTTTCCCAGTACTGGTTGTGACTAGAAGGGTATCCACTGTGCAAAACATACACCGGAATAGTTGTCGGTTCATTCAGCAATGGGGAACCCTAATAAATAAAGGACTAAGCTGAAGGACAATGAATGAAATTCTAGTATGAACATGCATATCATATACTGTATGCCATATATTAGTTTTTATGGGAGTCGCGATGTCTGAAAACCAAGATAATTCTGACATTATACCTATTTTGTAATTTTATGCAATAAAAAATGCTTTATAACACATTTTTGTTTTTAAATTTGGAAGAAATGTCATTAATAGCCTACAGAACTAAATGAATGAATAAATGAAATCCTAGTATGAACATGTATGTCTACTGTATGCCATATATTAGTTTTTATAGGAAGTTGTGATGTCTGAAAAGCAAGGTAAACAATTCTGACAACATTATACCTTTTTTGTTATTTCATGCAAATAAAAAACATAAACATTTTGTTTTTAAATTTGGAAAGAAATGCCATCAGTAGCCCACAGAACTAAATTAATTAAGGAATGAATGGATGAATGAATGGATGATGAATTAATGAATGAATAAGTCTGGCATTTCACTCAAACACAACACAACTATAAATTGGAAGTCTAGAAAAATGGGGACTTGCGCAGGCGACTATAAATGTTTTTAATTAAGCTATCAAAACTATCAGAAGTTTGGCAAAACTTCAGCAAAGTGCTTGTTGCGCTGCATGCTGCTCAGGGCTTTGCTTCTATCTGCAGAATCACTGTAATATGCATGAGGACCGGACAGTGAGTTACACATCCATTAATATATGCACTGATCTGTGGCCTTCTGGGTCAGTCTAAAACCCTTTCATGCAAAAATCATTCTCTAAACGCTTTCATCTTCCGTTTGCAAACACTCAGATCTTTCTCTTGGACATCTCTGATATATCTCTACAAACAGAAAACATAAGTAGCATGTCATATCTGTAGGCAAACAACGAGTAAATACATGAATTATAGATCGAGAAATAAATGAGGACGGTACACGGGTATCTGAATGCCTCCGCGGAGTGATGTACAAACAGCGCAGGGGCGACACACAGAATGATTGGCTCTGGCTGCAATCCCCTGCTAAGAGAGAGCTTAGGGAAGGACGCACACATCCACACACACCCTGAGACAGACACTTCAACATCATGGTCTGAGATCCAAAGGGAAATTAGTGGGCACTTAGCTCCACACATGTCGAGTGTTTCAGCTGGGATCCAGGCCATAAGATCCAAGCAGCAGCACATGAAAGAGACTCAACTGCCCTACAGCCTCCAGCCCTCCTCCGCTGCATTGCAAACACCTCAAAGAGAGATGTTCGCTTCCACCACAGACGTTTCTCACGTCCGGGTGTGCGTTCGCGCTCGTTTCCACTGTAAAAGCAGCTAAGGGATGGTGCGGCTGACAAAAACATTGCCATTATGTTTCTAATCATCGCCGATGACTCTTCATTCCGTTTACATGGGTGTGCTGTGAGCTCATCTACGTGTTCTACATTCGCTGTAAATACCCCAATTTTCTTGTTTATATAAATATCTAAATATACCCAAGGTGTTAATACCATGTCAAACTCGCTGAAATTCATATGTTGTGACACACAACTAGTGGCTTAATGAGAACTCCCACGCTCCCTGAATCATTGCGCACTACTCCAAAACATCTCTGTGATTGATGCAGCCAAGCATAATGCCATTTCAGGTCTCATTGAAGTTTATAGCACACTGTTCACTAAAAATGAAACATTACTACACTTTATAAGCTGCTGCGATTTATGTGGCTGAAACGTTAGCTGTTGGAGGGCGACAAATCCCACCCACTCCGTCAATGTCGGCTCAGTGTAACTCATATTATTTACTTTTTTTTTTGGTTTCCATTCGTAATGATGGTCAAGGTTTCTTATATCCTTATAGTGTTAACTCTCTTACAATAAAATGTTAAATAATTAAACAAGCTGTATTGTTAGAATTCTAATATGTAAACACCACTCTTGATTCACTAACCTCTTTATTGTTTATGCCGATGTTTAACATTTACATTAATGCATTTCATCCATTATGTTGAAGGTAGACACTTTCCCTTGTAATCAAATCCACAACTATGCTACTTGAGCTACAGGAAGGCAATAGATCAGGTGGATTTTTTGGCAGTGCGCAGATTGTCTGTTTATGAATATATGCGTGATTGATATTGCAATATGTAGCAACTTGATTAGTTGAGTAACTTAGTAATCTATTAACTCCACTGCAAGCATTATGATAGAAATATTCAGGATGCAGAAAAAAAAATGGGAGCGCTAGCATTTACAGCGAGGGAATGACATCCGATGCGGTACAGAGTTTGTTGTTGTATTAGAGATAAGTTATATTGATTACATATTATATATTATTTACAAAATGCTTTCAGCGTATTATAACAGCTTGACACCCAGTGATAAACACAGTTATTCTGCAAAATGAATGTAGATGTGAGCGGTGTTCGTCTGACAGATTCATTTGCGATAACACCCTCTCAATGGATATTGGATCAGACAAAATGACCAAGCATCCAGCCCGAAATATACAACTATCTCATTGAAGCTCCAAGTGATTATACAAGAGAGAAGTTAAAGGCAAAGTCTTTGGATGCTTACAATTTTGTTGTGTGTGGTCATGTGCAAGAAGTAATGTTCCATGATTACCAGACTCTGCCTAGCCAAAGACAAGGAAAGAAGACGGAACTCTACAGATCTGGGTAATCAGAACAAACATAACAACTGCATTCTGACAGCTAACTGCACCTGTATGTCAGGGTACGTGAACTTACATTTTAACATTTCATTCTTAGCATTCAGTGTCCACAGTTTAATTAACCATATGTACCTGTTTAGCTGAAATCATACACTGCTGCAATCAAAAACGAGTAATGTGTATGATTTAGCATAGCATGAACTTACCTGATAAAAATGAGAACTGCAGATTCTAGCATTTTTAATTAGGTCCTCACTCCATTCAGCTCTTCTGATGACTGTTAGCCAAGACGTCTGCAGTTGGCATTAAAAGCAGTGTTGGTAGATGGTGTACGGTAAAATATAAGTTTTCTATTTTTGGACTTTCCAGTTTGGCATGCTACCGCACAACATGACATGTTTGCCATTTGTCTTTTGCAACCGATATGCGTGGTTGAACGTGTGTGACGTCATGGGTGGCGTAGGTTGGTAATTCCCTATATAATATATAATAACACTTTTTTAGGTGCTTTAATGTTGCCATACGGCAACAACATCCAATAGTGGATCTAACTTATTTCAAATTTAGAACTTTCCATATAAGTAATAATTGTGTTGTTTGAAATGTTGTTTGTGTTGATTTAATTGGTGTTGCAGTAACAGAACTTATAAATAACACCTTATACATACTTTCCAACAACTGTTATTCAAACAGCTTTTATTTATTGCAGTCTTTTTGCTGAATATTATTGAAAACAAACATAATATTGCATTATCATCTATAAAACATACAGTAGGTATGAATATTTCCTCTAGTAAATATTATAACAAATATAATGAGACTAATATATCCAGATGCATCAGAATAATGTAGCTACTACCTAACAATGTTTATGTATTATACTATATACTATACAATGCCTGTCTTATGTGCCTCTGAGTCTGAACTGTCTGCATCACTGCTCTTATCAAATGTCCAATCTGCATCATCCTCATAGTCACTAAAACCATCTCATCCTCACTTTCATCTGCAGGAAGAGCCATCTCTTCGCTTTTCCTCTTTCACTTACCATAGAACATGGTGGTCCTCACTAATTCACTACTCCCTGTATTTATATTCAATCAAAAGTATTGCCATAAAAATCAGATTTTATCCATAATGCAAATTTCATTAAAATAGGACTAATCAATATTACATCATGTTGTCATTGTTACAAGATAAAAGATTACTAAAAGATTGTTAAAATCACAGCTGACCATGCTAGTTAGCTAACCTATTGCATTATTGCACATTCCACTATTGCACATACATTTACTTGATCTACATAAACTAATCTGATAAAAACTTGTTTGAGTTGTGAATATGACCTCATAACTTACTAGAGGTGATGTTTCAGACTTTTTTGTGGATCTGACATGAGTTGATCCTTTGTTTTTATTGACGTTTTCATTTGCATTCAGCAACTACTCACAATAAACGACAGTCTGTCAAAATCACATGGAAATGAACATAAACATCATGTTGCCATATGACAACACGATAGAGGGTTAAATATCTACAAATAATGTCAACTAATTGGAGTATTTGTCCATCTTTCTGTGAACTTATGCATCTGCTCCATAAACAGAGATTACTTTTAAGACCTTTGCATACTGAAGTCCAAACGTTTTGTATGTGTTTTATTTCTTCACCTTTCCTATTCTAAAAACGGGTCACGATGAGTCCGATGTGTCACAAAGAGTCCGATGTGTATTAAAAATTACACAGTATAAAAAAATTTTAAATCATAAAAAAATCAGTTCAAGTAGTGATGATTTGGTTCTCCTCTTTTTCTAAATCATTGCATGGTGAGAAAGAACAGTTCACCTCCTTATCAAGAGTTGTGTGGATTACCCAAATCCAAAGCTTATTTCCGTCAATCAGTGGAAATCTGATATTTTGCTTGTGATACTGCAGCCACATTATACAAGGTTACAACATAACGAATTCAATCTGAACAGAGACTGGCAGTAAGTCATAGTATGGACACATACATACTAACAATTGCCAGACAGCAGTGTGGCAATGTGTGGACCAGACATACCAACATACAGTAAGCATAGCAGTGGTTCTCAACAATGAGCCACATTCTGTCATTATATTATAGGGCTGGGTAATTTGACCTAAAATCTCAATTAATTGAACATTTTCACTCAATTACCATTAATGAACATTTATTTATTTAATTTTTTGCCCTCATAGTTCACTAACAAGTTTTGTACAGTAAATATGTTCACATATTCCCATTGAGAGATTTTTTAATGAAGGGTGCATTACTTGATTTTAAAATAATTTAAGAAAAACACACTATTAACAGTCAATGATTATTTACTGAACATCAACGTTAAACAACTGAAATTAAACCGTGCCACCCACTCTCATCACCACTATCAAACCGACCAATCACAAAGCCTACTTTACACGTCGTCTCGATGTTTGGTTACATTTTTGAGAGTGCACTGGTATGCAAACATACGAAGGCTGCGCTTAACTATACGTGTGAGCTCAATGCAGAATTTTA
This sequence comes from Danio aesculapii, assembly GCF_903798145.1. Lineage (NCBI taxonomy): Eukaryota > Metazoa > Chordata > Actinopteri > Cypriniformes > Danionidae > Danio > Danio aesculapii. Next base: position 26,619,660 of record NC_079447.1, on the reverse strand, counting down.
AATCAGTCTTAACAGAGCAGGGTCACGTGACTCCACACGCAGTGGGAAAATATTTGGGAAAAAAAAAAAAAAAAAAAAAATCAACCTGGAAAAATTTGGCCGATTATAGGTTATGAATGTCGATTTTGATTACTTCTCGATTAATCGCCCAGCACTATTATAATATCCACTTTGTTTGTCATAACCTCCTCTATGCTGTGAGGGACAGCATTCTGGATTTTGGCTTTCACTTGTATAGTGGCCCTGAATTGTCAAAACACAAAAGTGAAAAATGGAAAAAATCCAAATCAGATTCGAAACGTGAGATTAAACGTGTTTTTTTTTTTTTTCTTAATATTTTTTAGGGGTTTTCACCTTTATTGCACAGGACAGTAGAGAGTTTTGACAGGAAAGCATGGGGAGCAGAGTGAGGGGAAGGATCGACATAGGACCAGCGAGGCGGGAATTGAACTCGGGTCGCAGTGAGCACCGGAGTGCATGTGTCGACGCACTAACCACTACTTGAATGTGTTTTTTAACATACAAAAATGTTGGATGAAAAATTCAGACTCTGCAATGAACTTTACTTTTTCTAATTGCTAAAACACAGATGTTCAAACTCATCAGTGACACTTTGTACATTCTTGAAGTGAATTTTTGAATGTTTATTTATTAACTTTAAGTTCACTTGTAAGTTCACCTTGATAGAAAAACTGCAGACTTCACTTTCTAACCATGCTATGTCCAATTCAAAATGGCCTCTACTCGTCATACTGACAAAGCAAGAGGCAGAATAGTGAGATTCAAGCCTGCCACAGGGCGCCAACGGGCAACACGAAACATTCTAGACCAGTCGGCAGACCTCCGTGCTGTTTAGCGCCCACCGCCCTGTTGTAATTCTGTGTTTATCAACTCTTTATTATGGGCGCATCATCATTTACAATGGTACCATCTGCTCATTACCTTTCCTGAGTATGGGGCAAATTGCTTTCACAGGGAGTTAACCAGGAGAAGGAAAATTGTCAGCAATAGAGAGAAAATCAAGAAACCTGCTCCCGTCTATTTGCAAAGGCTGTTACCCACACAAGAGATTCAGAAACACGTTTTTTTTAAGGGGATAAAAAATTAGCCGGCTCTGGTTGTGCGAAAAGAAACAACGAGATTGGTAAATTAGAGCGAGAGGCCTCTGTCGAAATCAAATAAATTCGGAGCGTTTTATGGCTACCTGCAGCTGTGTAACAAAACAAATATCGCATATGACCACATGACTCTAATTTATCTGGTTCTCTCCTAAATTAACAGCCCGGGCCAGGCAATGGGAAAAACAGTAGGA
>NC_079447.1:26546069-26556187 GCF_903798145.1 Danio aesculapii | reverse complement strand
ATTGTTACAATAATTAGAAAAAATTACAATAATTAATGTTTAATAATTATTCTTTCCTTCTTTCACTTGAGAAAGTATTTATTTTTGGCTTATCTTATTATTATTATTATTGATTATATATATATATATATATATATATATATATATATATATATATATATATATATATATATATATAATTGCTTAATTCATAAATATTACTTTGAAGTAATTTATTGATAATTATACAAATTTAATTGTATATACAAATATATACAATATATATATATATATATATATATATATATATATATATATATATATAACAAACAACATTTCTACTTATCATTAGCATATTATCATATAGCACTTTAGCTTTTTTTGTGTTTGTAATTATTATTATTATTATTATTATTATTATTATTATTATTATTATTATTATTATTATTATTATTATTATTATTATCATTATTATTGATTTTCTATATATTTATAAAATTACATAAATTATAAACATTACTATAAATGAATGTATTAATATTTATACAATAATATATATATATATATATATATATATATATATATATATATATATATATATATATATATATATATATATATATATATATATATATATATATATATATATATATATTCTTATATATTTGAGTTTTTCAGTTAACAAACAACATTTGTATTTATCTTTAACATTAATATTACTACTTCAGCTTTTTTGTGTTTGCCAAGTAATTATTATTATTATTATGTTATTATATTTGATTCAAATTTTTTTATGATTTTTTTTTGTATTTCACCTTATACTGTATGCACTCAAAAATATTTTTATCCCGTTTGTTCAAACATTTTTTTTTTAATGAGCTGAATCCAAACAATTTATGAGTTTTTCAAAAGTTAAATGTTTTATTATCAATCCAGTTAAATTTGTCAAAACAATTAAGTAAACTTTTTTTAACAAAAAAAATGTGCTGAACCCAGCATTTTAACAGTGTGGGTTTGTTCTTGATTTTTCAGTTTCTACAAAAGTCTATTTTAATAGTTTTTATTTTAGTTAACAATAACTACAGCGCGCTGTGTTAGACATAATGTTAGATGTGACGTCCGACAATGGTCATTTATCTTCCATACATTTTCCCAGCTCGCTTCGCCATTGACAGGTCTCAAGAAAAGAGTTAATTCAGAGTCCCTGCATATGCATGAGTGACCACGGTAAACTCGGTCAGTCCCACAGTGCACAGCGTGAGTGTAAAACGTCCACCGGGTGTGCAGTAATGAAGAGCTGTTTCATTCCCTCGACCGTCAGGGTCCTCTCTCAATGAATACCACACTTACTGTATCATCTATCAGTCCTGCCAGCCACACTGTCACACACAACTTCTGTCCTCAGTGTGTGTGTGTATGTGTGTGTGGTGCAGTGAGGCCTGGGCTGCGGTGGGCTATAATGAGGCCCTTTGGTGGCTGTAAAGACTAGAGAGGAGAGAGAGGGGAGGAATCGCACATATAGCTCTATTTGTCTTACAAATATCACACTAACTACCAATTACAGCACCATAAACCTCCTGCCTACTGCTTACCTCCCTACCCATAATGCAGGACACACAGATGCACTGGGCTAAGCCTCTCTCTCTCTCTCAGCTGGTGTGGTAGAAGAAGCTGTGGTCGTTGATGCAGGAAGCACAATCAATGAGGCTGGTAATGAGGTCTATCTTAAAGAGTAGAGTTTAGAGTAAGAGTAGAGCTGCTGGATTTAATACTGGGATAGCAACAGAACAGGATAAACCTGGCACCGTCACTTCCGGTTTTACTATGGTATTCTTGGTAACACTTTAGAATAATGGTCCCTTAGTTAATGTATTTACTAACATTAACTAAGTATGAATAATCCTGTAAAGTTTATTAATCATAGTTCAGCATTAACTAATGCATTATTAAATCCAAAGTTGTGCCTGTTAACATTAATGCACTCAGTTAACATGAACTAACATGAACTAATATTATTTAATTTAAACAACATTAATGTTATCAAACATGAATAAATACCTTAATAAATGTATTACTAATAGTTTGTTCATGTTAGTAAATACATTAACTAACCTTAACTAATGGACAATTATTTTTAAAATATTACCATATTAAAATATTAAAAATATTAAAATATTACTATTCTGTTTCGAAGGTGAAACTGGCAACAAATCATCGCACTGTATATACATTCACAACAATGTGTTTGGAAGTCAAGAAGAATTAGTAGAGAAAGAAAAAGATTAATAATTTTTTTAATTAAAGGTGCTGTTTGTACATTTTTTTTACTCCACTAAAGCATAAAAATAAAATAATATGTTTTATTTAAGATATTTAAGAAGCAGATATTTAAGAAGCATGTTAAGTAAACATTCTTGTTTATCTGAAAGACATTGCTAAAGTCAGCTATTTTGCTTTGAAAATGTGAGTTACGTGCCGGAACGGCTGTCTTTGTTTTAGTTCTTTTATCCCGCCCAATACCAGTTTTGCCAATTATATTTCAGTACCCAGAGTTGACTTCATGGGACACAACGTATTTCAATCAATCAGTCAGGAAGGCTCTCAAAGTATGTGTCCGCAACTGGAATGCGAGCTCTGGTGGACAGTAGCAGACTCCGAAATGAGAAGCAGATTTAGAGTTCCACATGAGGTGGTTATTAATTAGCAAATAATTTTAATATTATAAACATAAACAATAGATGAGCAGGTTACATTGTAACCTTGTGTCCTAACAACACGCTAACGTGACAAGACTTGCAGCGATAAGCAATTTGGCTGTTTGCACCAAGCAATATAAATTGAAACATTTAAACACTATTCAGAAGCACAGAATACTACACTGCAAACTTTCAAACAGTTTATTTTATTTTCAAGATCTGAGGTAAGATCTGCTTTCATACTTTCAGTACATTGTAAAAAAAAAAACGCTAAAACAAAAAAACCTAAAATAACAGCTGTTAAATTACAGAAATTTACCGTAAAATAAAGGACATTAAATTACAGAATTTTTTTTTTTTAATTTAAAGTTCTGGTAAATTTCCGTAATTCAACCTCTGTTATTTTACAGTAAATTTCTGTAATACAACGGCAGTTATTTTATGTTTTTTTTTACGGATTTTTTTTTTTTACAGTGTAGTGTGACATTCTACACTGTAGAATGTCATACTACACTGTAAAAAAAAAATAAAATAAAATGTTTGTTCACCTGTGAGAAATAAAAGCCTATTTTATATTCTGAAATATAAATTTCAGGTGCTGATTAGAACAAAAACTCCTTTTAGTATGGAAAATATTCCTTCTATCATGTGCCATTGCTTTATGTTAGAAAACGGTTCAAATCCGACTTAAATCAGCCTTTAGACTCGATAATCAGGCAAATGCATGTCAATCTGGCAACCTGCGCTTGAGTGGACTTGACAGAGGAGGAACTGAGTGAAAATGTGTTTTGATCCAGGAGTGCAATACCTAGTTTAACCACTGGGTGTCAAACTTACATACTGCACCTTTAAACCTGACCTGCCTGTCTATTTAGAGCTGGTTTAAAAGTCTGAGAGCTCAACAAAAAATGGGATTCAAAAGTGGAAACAGGTAGATTTGAAAGTTATTACTTTACACTTATTTTGGACCAATCAAAAACAATAAAACAATAATAATTAACCATTGAAACATGTTTTTTGTTGTTTTTACCCTGATCAAATACTTTGTATGAATGGATGGATGGATGATAGACTGATGATGGATGGATGGATGGATGGATGGATGGATGGTATACTGACACAGAACAATTGAGTGAACAATCGATTGATGACAGAATAGTGAATAAAATAATGTTAGATTTTTGCCTTAACTTATTTAATTGCTTATTTTTTAGGTAAAAGTTTAACCTATTGTATGCTTTCCTCCCACCTCCCCACACACACAAAAAAACACCTGTAATGAATTTCTACTAAGATGGAAAATTAGCTTATTAAAAAATATTGTGCTACCATATGAGGATTCTGCGTTCCTAATACGTATTTCCATTTGCTGTTGAAAATAGGCCACTGATGGACGGAGCCTGCCAATAAACATGAGCTTATTAGCCGACGAGAGAGTCATCAGCGGCGGATTTAACAGCTTTCCAGCACTCATCCGCTGGAGGTGTGGAGAGTTGCCCCCGCTGCCTGGATCTCTGAGCCCAGGCCAAACCTCCCGCTCTGGGGCCGCAGATCCAGCCGGCCGGCCTCTCCTGTGTTGCCCACAGCCCTCGCATTAACAGCTAAGCCTCAGCTGCTGGAAATGTTATTCTAATTAACAGGGGATTAAGTCATCATCTTCTCGTGTAATACAGTCTGGATGGGAATTTCAATATGGAACGACGGTCCAAAAAAAAAAAAGGCAGTTAGCATCTCAATAAATTACTCTTGACCCCCAGGATGACAGTCTATTGGCGCGTCAATTGCCTGCCAATTAAACCGGCCCATCCTTGCCAAAACTTTATTGGGATGGTTTGGGTTTTTCATCTCAACACAAATCATTGGGCTAGAGATGGAAGAGGGTACTACACGGCTGGCGAGTCTGATGGGAATTCTGACAAGTTTGTACAATAAAGTCTACAGAGCTATCACTGCCTGTATCTGAGCTGACAGCTTCACAAAAACAGTTTCTTGTGAAGCGCAGATCTTTGATAAATGACCATATGTGGATTGTCACGGGCGGCAAGCTGAGAAATGTAAACACAAGCGGTCCGAACAGACTTCAGAGGAACCGGACAGACAGAAAGAGCCCTAACAAGCCCACTAGGCCCACACTTTGATTGTCTTCAATGGCTCCCCTTTTTAAAAATGCATCAGTCATGTCGTGACATTTGACTAAGACTTATGGACTTAAAGCTAGCTCAGTGGGGAGAGCGTTTGGAGTGTGCAGACTCGACCAGTGTATTATCTTTTTTTTTCTCTTTTTTTGGGGGGAGCGAGTGTGGATGGTGGCATTGAGATACCCACTCATAAAAGGATTTGGACAGACCCAAAAAGGAACCAGCATGGCTCTTAGAATGGCTAACACTGATGCAACCTTATGTAATTTACAGCCACAAAACAAAATATGTCAACAGAAAAGGGGGGGAAACTGTTAAGTGTCAACCAAACCAGAGCAAAACATTGCAGTGTTATTCCAAAAGCCCCAATCAGAGATGCTATGAATGTCTACTGTAAATAATTTATACAATTCAAATATATCTAGGGCACATACATTTTTACAGTTATCATGTTTCTTGCAAGACGTGGTATATTAGCTCACAGTAAGGGAACGTTTATTTTGGTTTCTAAATAGGTTTGTATGCAAGACCTTTCCCAGCTTCCTACACTCAAAACTCCTAATAGATGTATCCCTATAGATGTATACTGTGTCCTTATAGATGTTTTATTTTTATCTTCTTTTAAATAATTGTAATTGTAAACAAAACAACTTTTGGCAAATGTTCAACCCAGGCTCATTCTGAAAACATAGCCCTATTTATGTTTCTGGAGAGCACCAAATACATCCCAGGAGGTACTTTTTTTTTGCGGTTTTTGTTTTCGCGAATTCACGAGAGGCCGCTGTGTACACTTTTTTGAGATCTCAAATTTCTCTCGCAAGTGCCATTCGTGCCTGCTCTTCTCCACCAGAAGCCGCTGTCGACTGACTGACTGACAAACCAACTAATACCCCCACCAACCCCCTTTCCTAAATCCAACCAATAGAGTTTTAAAAAGCACCAATTGACCAGCGCCCATTTTTACCACATTCTCACCATGTTATTTACTTGGTTATTTTATATTTTGGCTTTTGTTTTTGTCTTATCTGCCTTCTGGAACCAGTGTTAGCCAGACTCGAACCCTGTCGTCGTGGTCAACTCCTCTGTGAGTCTCAAGTCCGCTAACGTATGCTGGAAGCCATTGGACAAACTGGTAACAGTGGGAAAGCCGTCCACATGGAGGTATACGGTCAGCATACCACCCCGTAGTGTTCCTTTTTTTAAAGACGAAATGCAGCCATACGTACTTCTGACTACATACTGTAATTTGCGATGTCCAGAAATGTATGTAGGGCTACATTTTCAGAATGAGCCCGTGTTACAAATGTTACACTATAGGCTTTCTGAATGTTTAAAGACCCTTTTAGGACCATTATGAAAATAAATTTAAGACTTATATAGGGCTAAATGACCTGGTTGGCCTAGGGAAAATATTTTTCATTTTCCACATACAAAAAATTCTAATTAGTTATTTCTTAGCCACGCATTTAAAATGATTAGTTAAAACAAGCAAACCCTTGTTGTATGTATTCACTTAAAAAAAATAAAATAAAAAAAAAAAAAATATATATATATATATATATTTTTATTTTTTTTTTTTTTTTTTTTTTAACTACAGTATAATATTAATCTAAATGTATGCACAGCAGGCTGTCCAAGTCACCATATATGGTCTATAAATACACAGATAATTTTAAAACAAATGTTATTGTAAAGAATATAATTAAACCATAATGAATATATAGACATACTAGAAATATAAATATTTTCTGAATGATTGTTGGTGGTTGGATGTATGGTGGCCCTATTGGGTTGCTTTGCATGTAAAATTAAGACCTGTTTAAAATTATTTACCTACAAGACAACATTTCAGTGAATATCACACGCACACAAACATTTCAGTGAATTTTTAAGACCCTGCAGAGACCCTGCACCGGGTAGAAAAAGCAGTTCTGAAACCCATTAAAATGGCAATGGAAACGTTTTTGATAGATAGAGTCTGAATGCTCATTATCAGAATATCACTGCAAAGGTATGAATATCCAACGTTTTTTTTGTTTTTTTACTTCTTATTAAAAGAACTCGTCTTTGAGTATACTGAAGTTCTGAATTGCATTCAGTCTCTTTAATTGTATGTGTGTATGAATGATAGAGCAAAAAGTAGCTAGCTGTAGTTCACTTACCAGCCACCAATGTCGCTAACAACAAGGAATCTGAATCCTACGTCTTCTCCCCTCTAAAGAAGATAGGAGACAAATAAAAGGAGGATGAGACTGGCTAAATTGACAGGCAGTCAGCAGGACTCCCTCTATGTGCTAAAGCATTGTTTTCTGCTCAGCTAAGCAGCAGCGAATTGATACGTTTGCAATGAAGTGCAATGACAATTAAATTGTAACTGACCTGCATGTAACCATCATTATGTCTTTTCTCTTTACTGCCATCCCTGTTATTTAATCACACAGCATGCAAGCTTTTTTATTAGGCAGTAACACTGAGGACTACATCCCCCTGCCCGTAAATGCTCAAACTGGGGGAACAATCACTTCACACCCCAGAGAAATCCTCAATCTGGCTTCGCTCAATCACTGAAGGTGGAGTTTGTGCTGAGGTGCTAAAATCGTGAGGCCTGAAACTCCTATAAAGACGTTGTCTTGTTGTGTGTCTGTGTATGTGTGTTTGAGTCATTTTATGGATCTACAAAATAAATCAGTCAATAAATAAACAAATACATACAAAAATAACGTAAACTACTGTCAATACCACTATTGTGAATGCTCATGCCTTGCTTTTTTTAAGTAACATGCAGTATTGTGAATTATATAAAGTGTATTATTGTGATTCCTTCAAGAACATCGTTTTCTATATACCCATATTCTATCATTAGCCATTGATTATCCCACAAAATAGTACTGCCCTTTGCAGTGTATATTACACCATTTTATGCTGAGGGAAGAACTGCATCACTCACTCAAGTTTTCTTGTAGGATGTTTTTCCCCTCATACAAGTTTTCTGCTCAAGTTGAATTATTTGAGCTTGCACAAAAGACAGGATTGAGGCAAATACCACATCTTCTTCACATTCCACATCATGCATTCATCATTGGGCCTGCCGATAATTCTATTCTTGCCTTTGCATTAAGTACACTAGGCTATCCAAACTGTGCGAGTTTCCCGGTTCATTTGACAAGTGTGAGTGCTCCGAATCAGGCCCAGGCATTGTTCAGTTGGCAGGCCCTGGCCCGGTTTGAAGAGGTGTGTCAGAGCGCGGTTCGGCTGGGCTCTGTAGGTTCGGCATGGTACGCTTGTAGTGTGAGTGCAAAGGTTGCCTGAGCATGAAACTGAAGACTTTTAACATCACTTTTAAGGGACTTTTTCATATAAATTTATTAGTCATTCTTCCTTTTCAATGAACGCAAACTGCCATAGTTTATCAAAGATGCAAATACTTAATTGCTTGTTTGGTGTGAACCCAGCATTCCACCTCCCCACTTTGAAGTTCGAGCGCAAGAGAGGGATATGGCCCAACAGTATCTAATAGTAACATGTGTTAGCTACCTCTTCACAACTTTTTGTAAGCATTTTTGCAAGTTTGTTGATCCATATCAGCTTCTGGTCAGTTACACATTTGGTTGAAGGCTCCAGCAACTGTCAGTATGTTACTATGACTACTACTATTGTTTGAGGGTTGCAGATTTATTTCAAACTGTTATCAAAACTGAATGAATCTTCCTGTGCATTAAACCAGTAGTCCTCAACCACCGTGTACCGGATACCAGTTCGTGGATCAATTGGGCCACACATGAAATCATTAATTATTTACGTTTTTTATTACCTGAGTCTGAACAATCTTTTATTTCGAAAAAAATTTGAAGTGAAGAACCCACAAACTACCAAGGAATAGATCCGCAACCCCTGTGCAAGATCAACTGCTCAATATCACGTATTTTCTAGAGTTTGCACAAGTTCGTTATTTCCAATGGAGGTGTGAGACTTGACACGCTCAGGCCTTCCAGATTCACCCAGTTGAATGAATACTGCAAGTCATGTGACAAGAACTGACCGATGAGCTTCATTCTTTGTATGGAATATACACATTTCAGTAGACTAATTACCTTAGACAAACACTAAACGCCCAAACACTGCAGTGCTTTGTAATTTTCTCCATAAATAAAACTTGTATCAGAGCCACTCACACCCCCCTACATCCCTACTTCACACCCCCCCCCCCACCACCACCACCAGACCCCTGGTCTGAGAAAAAACTGTCAAGCGTTGATAAAAAGGTTGGGGACTACTGCATTAAACAATTGTATTTAACAAAGGGATGCCCAAACTTGGTCCTGGAAGGCCAGTCTCCTGCAGATTTTAGCTCCAACTTTCCCTAACACACCTGCACGGAAGTTTCTAGAAAGCCTAGGAAGAGCTTGATTAGCTAGCCCAGGTGTGTCTGATTGGGGTTGGAACTAGTGGCCCATTTCCACTGAGTGGTACAGTACCGTACGGGTCACCTTTATCAGCCTTACGTTTCCACTGCTAAAAGAGTCCCAATGGTACCAATGGTACTCTTTTGGTGGCCGTGGTGTACGACAGAAAGTTTCAGTCAATGTCATTCTCGCTGAAGGAAATGTCTACAGTAAAGCTGTATAGGTAATTCACATTAGGGTTGGGCGATGTCGACCAATTTGGCATCGTACGATGTCTAATGTGAAACAACGGTGTAATGTGTAATGTCTTGGCTGTGTATTTAAAATATGGCGGTTCCTTTGTTTTCATTCTGGCCTGTCCACCAGTGAGTATCCTTTTGCTGTGCTAGGTACCCTTTGCAAAGGGTACCCAAAAAGTAGTATGGTACGGTTCGCTTTTAGGTACCTTTTGACAGTGGAAACGGCTATAAAAGCATACCGAACCAAAGCGTACCATACCACTCAGTAGAAATGGGCCATACACTTTGCAGGACACCGACCCTCCAGGAGGTATGGACACCCCTGATTTAACACCATCCAGCCAATCAGAATCAAGAATTTTGAAAGATCATAAATAAATGTTTTATTTGTTGTTGTTGTTTTTTACAATTTAAATTACATTTAATCATTTGTTAGATCAATCAATCAAGCAGTCAATCAAGCAATCAAAAAAAAGAAACTACAAACTTTTTAAAAAGCAGTGCAAAAAATTGTTAGATTTGGGGGTGGGGCTATTTGTTTGCCTGACCAATAGAAAACAGCAGAAGCATTTAAAAATAGTTTAAAAGCATTATTTCCCCAATCCTGACTGCTTATGCTAATAGTGCAGAAATAAAACGCTTCACCTTTAACTTCTAGCCAAT
>NC_079447.1:26506069-26538569 GCF_903798145.1 Danio aesculapii | reverse complement strand
ATATATTCGGAATAAGCATGTGTAAGTAATATAAAACACTCTCATATCTTTTGGGAATTTGTTATTTGAGATGTAGAACGCATGGAAAGCGTCCGCATAGAGAGACATGCGTTGCTGAAGATTGTGGGTGTCTACAGCAGTTTGACTGAAAAATATGAATTTGCAGCTAAATAGCGGTGCCAAACAGCATTCCCCGTTTAGTTTATATCCTTGTTTACATCCTCGCTACAACATACCATTACCGCTAGAAACTGTGCCTGTAGTTGATCAATTTTAACAAATAAAAATACTTACAGGTTGTGACTGACAATCAACAGCTTTGTCGGTTGGAGGAGTTTTTAGCGGAATCCAGAGCTGAACTGGGAGAAGATTCTCGAAGTTCTGCTTTATCAAATGCTAGCGCTATATCTTTTTTTATATAATTCTCTAGAACATAATTTAAAATGTAAGCACTTCTGTTGTTGTGTCATTTCCTTTGGAAGCCTAAATACAGAAACAGAAGAAGCTCTGTGAAAAAGCAGCATTTGGACAGCATTTTAGCTTTCTCTGCTATAACAGTACAGAGCCTCTGGCCACGCCTCTTCACTGCACACGGTGTGTGTGCGAGGTGAATGCACATAACCGAAAGCCCTTGTGATCTCACTAGCTCAAATTAATTTTTTGTAGTCTCCAAATTCGTTCGCTGTAGGCTTTGCTAAGCTAACTCTGTAAAAGCCAATGTCTCCCTTTGCACTGAACCTTGAGCGTATTCCATTCAGAGATGTTGTTTATGTTCACACAGCTACATTACACTTCAACTAAAGTTTAAAATATGATATCGTAGCGGACCACCCCTTTAAAGCACACAGTCATTGGCTTCATTTCTAAATCAATCAGCCACTGTGACTGAAAACACAATCAGCAAAACATTATATATCCTTACAAATTATCTTTTTATACTGATCACTACATTTTTTGTCAGTACTCCTTTAGTTAAGGATCAAGATTGATACTAATTGGATTCAACACAAATCTTAGTTACAACAAAAATCAGTCCAAGGCACTTGAAAAATTTGGAAAATTTAAAAAGCCTGTATTCACATGGATAATCCTTATTTTTTATTCTTTTTGTAAAACAGCTTTTCTATAGATGTTTTACAGATTTTCATTATATATTATTGAATATGTAAGTGTTTGTATATGTATTCTTATGTGTGCATGTATATATATGTGTATGTATATGTTAGTATGTATGTATGTATGTATGTATATGTCACATGTATATATGTGTGTTCGTATGGGTGTATTTATGTATGTACATGCCATGATTAAGCATTTTTATCTGTGCATATTTGTTCTATATATATGTGCATGTCTGTGTATGTATATATGCATATATATGCCCCCCTCTATCAATGCTGAATTAATGATGATAGTTGACAATGTTTATTATATTATTTGAGTGTTGTTGAGATATTTAAATGAGTTATGTGACTGTAGCACTCAAAAGAAACTCTAGACGGACCTGATATCCCTATTACCCTGATGAAGGCAGTTCCTTGCCGAAACGTGTAGGTTTTTTTAAGGATTAGCTATGTGAATAAAGGATTTTTAAATTTTAAACATTTTTCGAGTGCCTTGGACTGATTTTTGTTGTTGTTTTGATGAATCCCTTACGCAAAGAGCACCGACAAAATATTTGAGCTACCCCTGAGTGTTTTTTGTTTGTATTTGGACAATTCTTAGTTACTTTACACAACAGAAAATTACAATAAATGAATGAATGAACTAATGAAATAATGGTCCCACGTTATATCCAGTGGTCTTGACTATGTACTTTCTTTCTTTTTTTCCCCAACCATTCAGTAAAATGCAGCTACAGTATTGTGTATGCATTTTTACATTGTTTTTATATTTTTAAAAAATCTGTATGTAATTTTTTTTAGGATTAATTTATGTAATTCAATGTATAATTACACTGTTGGCCCATCCCTTATGCCTTAACCCATCTTTAAACCTACGCAGACTACCAAACCTGCTCCTAACCTTACCGGTATCCCACATCAATAACACTGTACTATAAATGTTTTGTAATAAAATATAAACACAACAAATACATTGCATTTATCTAAAGTCTAAAATAGCCACGTAATATAAAATAGGACCTAAAAAAAAAAAAAAAAAAAAAACGTAATTAAATTAAATAAACACACATCTCCTTTTTGTTCTATATAATGAATTATGTTTTAACGAGTTGACATGTTCATGGCTGAGGTAAGATATCACATCATTGCAGGGAGGAGGAGAAAAATCCCATCATCTTCCTAGACAAACATTGTGTTAATCTTTGGTCATGTTAATTCTGCTCTCAGCCCCTCTTTTCATCATAATTTAACTGTGGCCGCTGACAGCAGGCATAATCAGATGTGGATGTAAACTAGTTGGTATTTATTAGGGCCGGTGCGGACGCTCGCCGAGACACAAGTGCCCACCCGTCCTTATCCCTATTGATGTACAACGCTGACAAGTAAATTAAATTTACCTTTGGAAATGGTTCTATTAGTATTTTTATTAGGTTAATTAGGCAAGCTCTGGGGACTCATTGAATGGGCGAGACTGGAGATTAATTCACTGTTCTCCTTGCGCTGGAGGACTGAGACGGTAATCCCCGCGCAGACGTCCTCCACATCCAAACCACGCCACGCCACTTCATTAACGCGCCCTCGCCACTTCTTCACCTTGACTGCCAGCAATGGGCGCTTCTAATAGACCAGATATACGAGTACAAAAACATGATTCCATCATAATAGAGACCACTTATAATAATACATAGATGTTTACATTAGATGTCGCCTATGCTATTGTTGTCTATTGGAAGAATTGTGTCAATAGTGCCGCTACTCCTTTGAAATCAATGTGGGACCAAGGTGCAGTGGAGCACTGGCCATCCAGAGCCAGAGATATATACACATGTATACATACATCTATGATTAGGAGTGATTCGTTTGTGAATGAATCTCCGCTATGAATGACTCTTTCACTTAGTTAACAATAATACGTTGTCATTTAATTGACTGATTGATTGATTGACTGAATCTTTACACAGCTTTATAAAATGTTTACACAACATTCTTTGCACTTGAAACCTTTGGGCCTGCAAATGCAAACTTTGGATTTAAAAGTTCATATTTTCAAAGTTACAATTGGTTACAATCTATGTAACAACAACACTGTCCTAAAAACAGTATTGTCATACATTTGAAATGCTTTCAGTCTATAGCAGGGATGTCAAACTAGACAGCCCAGCAAAGTTAAGTTCCAACCATACTCCAACTTCAATATACCTGGTGTTGTGATTAAGCCAGAACAAATTTAATAATTTTGGTTACGTGTGTTTATTCATTCATTTTCCTTAGTCACTTTATTAATCAGGGGTTACCACAGCAGAATGAACGTATTCAGCATATGTTTTACGCAGCGCATGCCCTTCCAGCCACAACCCGGCACTGGAAAACACCCATACACTACGGCCAATTTAGAACATGCGGAGAACATGCAAACTCCACACAGAAATGCCAGCTGACCCAGCCGGGACTCGAACCAGCGACCTTAATACTGTGAGGCGACAGTGCTAACCAATGAGCCACCGTGCCACCCTTGTGTGTTTAATTAGAGCTAAAGGTAAAATATGCAGGGTTGTGACTGTTCAGAAGCTGAGTTTGATACCTGTGGTCTGTTACGAATATTGTACATAAGTGCTAGACAACCAAAACAAGGATGGTGTACTTCCATATGTGCATAGTGTTTCTTTACAAAGAAACATCACCAACTAGGATCAATAATACAGCATTTAAGTTTTTTTTTTGTGTTGTTGCAAATCTGATAACATTGCTGGCTGGACACACTGCATTTCAAAAACACAAAGTAAAAAGTTTCCATTTATCGTCCATTAGAGGTATGTAAACTGAACCTGTCTGCCAGACCATGATAGGGATTCATACATTCAGTCATTGATATTTGTATACTGTATATTAACGTTAAAACACTTACACACACAAGGAAAAAGAACATACAACAAAACAAATAACATAAAATCAACTAAAACAACAACAACAACAACAACAACAATAATAATAATAATAATAATAATAATAATAATAATAATAATGATAATAATAATAATCATATTAATAATAATAATAAGATAAAACACATTTAGCTTTCTACAGAATAAATAAATAAACAAACAAACAAACAAATAAATAAATAAATACATAAATAAATAAATAAATAAATAAATACATACACAAATAAATACATACACAAATAAATAAATAAATAAATAAATAAATAAATAAATAAATAAATAAATAAATAAATAAATAAACATTTAGAACAGTTGTGAAGTGGCTGTAAATAATGACATCTTGACTCGTCCTGTGTGTTGACTTGTGTGTTGATCTCAGAGTGTGCGTGCATGTGTGTGTGTGTTTATCTGAACTAAATTCTCTCAGGTCAAGAGATCTGCTGACCAGACTGACTCCAGCTGAGCAGGCATTAGCCTGTCCCACACGTGGCCTCTTCCCAGTGGGAGAGCCGATACAGTGCGGGCAGCACAGCACCGGGCTCCCTTGATGAAAGCTGTATTGATTGAGAAAAAGGCCTTTTGATAAAGCAGATTGCTCATCGGAGTGGAACCTCATGCTCCTCAGATATAACGCCTCTCAATTCACCAGCCGCCAAATCGACCCTGACGCCTGCAGCCGTCACCAAAGCAGGGAAACGTCCTCATCTCTCATCCGCTCTGATCACACTGAAGCCTGGGCACATCGATTGTCAAGTGCACCTCCTCTGGACTCCGTGAGTCAAGTACATGAAGGCAATGCTGGCCAAACTGCAATGGTTATCCGCCTCACCCCCAATGGTGTGGTTTGTGCTCTAACGAAAACATTATTCATTTAGTTTCTGCTACAAACAAATCAGCTCCAACATCTTTATGTTTTGGTATTGGAAGAAATCAATTTTACCTTACAGGGATGAAAACAAATAACCTCAAAGTTATAATTAAATATAATAATTATGGATTATTAATTATTCCTTTCACAGGTTCAAAATACTAATTCTGACCCCTCTGCATGAGTTTTTTAATGTGATTTAGAACACATAATTTCTGAAGTTTCCATTGCAATGCATTGAATGTATCAGATGGCAAACCGTAGACTTATTTATGCATATATTTTGTTTTGTTCATTTTCCCCTATCTACAAATACTGACGAGTGTCCTAATTATAGTGTATATTATCATATGATTCACATATATGTAAAGGAATATGTATTTCATTGTTTAAATAATGATCATATCATTTGATCTATGATGGGGGGTGGGCACCGCCATGTTAAGCCGCCTTTCACTGCACACAACATTTCGACATGACTGTCGGAAGTCGCCTCCTTGTGACAATCGTACAGAATTTTCAGTTTTGTCATGCACCATGGGAGAGAAGGTGGATTCTCGCATTGTCCGAAATAAAGGAGTGCAAAAGCAAAAGCCTTTATTCTCCATGTGTTCACCATTAAATGAATGAATGAATGAATGAATGAATGAATGAATACTAGAAACTCATAGACCACAAAAAAATTTGGAGGGAATTAAAAACATATACTTTTATTACTCATTTATAAATAGAAATGGCTTTCTGATTAAAAAAATAACAGAAAAGCTACTATTTCTCATCTTGCGCACATGGATCTGCTTAGACAACACTGGAAAACATCACATCCGGTTGACCGGTTGCATACAGTCTAGTTGCAGGAGTTTAAATATTTTAACGGATCCGCAGCTCAAGTTAGATCCAAATTTTCCACATACGGAGATGATCGGAACCCCACGCAGATCCCGGACTACTCTCCATTGAAAATGAATGACTTCCGATCTGTCACTTGCCGTTTGTCGTGTGCAATGGAAAGGCGGCTTTAGCTTGTACTTCAGTAGAATGATTAGTGGTGCTGGATTTACAACATGTTAATTCATCAATTCCTCACTAAAATACATGGAAGTGGCCATTTAACTGGGAGAAGAACAGAGAAGCTGTATTTATGTGAATTAAGCACTGTCCAATTT
Organism: Danio aesculapii; assembly: GCF_903798145.1. NCBI lineage: Eukaryota > Metazoa > Chordata > Actinopteri > Cypriniformes > Danionidae > Danio > Danio aesculapii. Next base: position 26,532,469 of record NC_079447.1, on the reverse strand, counting down.
TTTAATAATTGAATTTAATAAAAGAATCAGCATGTTTACAAATCATGTAATTTTTTTAGAGCTTGTGTGCAGTTGAAGGTCAAAAACCTAAAAAAAAATTTGTTTTAAAACATTGCTAATATATGGATTTATGACAAGCACCACACACTCCATTTGCTGTCTTTAAACTACTTATTTAAAATTGACTGAAACAACTTAATTGTTATGTTGACTCCACTTAAATTTATAAAAACTAATAAGTTAACTTAATTCTTTCATGTTTTCCCAACACAAATGAATTGTGTGGAACCATGGATGTTTTACAGTGCATGCGCCTTTCTGTGGCTCAGTCATCACAAGAAGCCAGATTTGAATTTAGCAGCGATGACGTGTTCTCTGAACGTACTAATAACACCAGAGTAATCATACACTGAGGGACCAGCCGAGACTGATCACGATGATGTGATCGTATGCACGAATGAGTTCAATGTTAACATAATTATGAAGTTTTAAACTGACCAATAATTTTGTGAAGTAATTTTGAAAACATCAAGTGAGGGAAGTAAAAAAAAGACATTGACTTTTTACTTTCAGACCCAAAACCTGTCTGTTTTGGGAGTAGAGGAAATCGATGTTATGGTCAAGTCTGCAGATGTGTGCGATTGAATAAACACAGTTTTGGCATGGCGTATCGTTAAGTAGCGTTATTTAATCATTGAGAGTAATTACAGGTGGATGAGGGGAGAATAAGGAGTTGAGGACGGTGCTACACTATTGTTTTGGTCTCTTCATGTTTGGGCTAATAAAAGGAGGCGCTGATAGAGTTGTATAATGGTTCCACTGAGTTTAGCATGAGCTGCATTTGACTCTCTGCATTTGTTTGGTTAAATCACCTAAACTCTACTCTCTGAAGAGTCTCGGTGGAAGTGTTTGGGGAGCGTTTAACCCTTCGGGACTCAAGTGACATTTGATGGTTTTTACTTGCTACACAATAACACAAACATGTGCTCAAAAGGTATTCAGAGTGCTTTCATCTAGACATCCCTGTAAAGGACATAAGGTACAAAATAAAGGGGATGTTTTTTTTTTTTTTTTGCATTTTGGGTTTTGATTTAATTGTCCAATTCTATTTTCAATATGCTTAATTGTTCTATAAATAGTACATTGCATATTAAAATATATATAAATATAAACATAAATAAATAAATATAAACATAAATAAATATATATAAACATAAATAAATAAAAGAAATATATATACTCTGTTGTAAATAGTGTATAGAAAAAAAATAAAAACCTACATTTTGCAGGTTAGACACTTTCACATTTGTAGAAAGTTGGCTTTCTTTCTGGATCTACTCAAAAAGAGGAAGGTTGCCCACTGAAGCTAAGCAGGGCTGTACCTGGTCAGTATCTGAATGGAAGACCACATGAGAAAGCTAGGTTGCTGCCGGAAGTGGTGTTTGCCCACCGGCCTCTGTCCATCATGGCCTCCAAACCATCCCCATATAACAATTGGCTTCATCACTCTGTCTCCTCTCCACCAATCAGTTCTTGTGTAGTCTGGCACAATATATGGCTGTCGTCACGTCATTTAGCTGGATGCTGCACACTGGGCACACTATTATTATTATGATTATTATTACTAATTAATTAATTACTTAAGTAGCATTCCAATATTGTAAACTAAATTAAATTAATTACATAAACCTTAAGTCAAATTATGCTCCAAGCATAAAATGGTTCTAAAACATATTTTCCCTGCCCTGTATAGAGTATATAAATCAGGGCTATTCAATTAGTGACCCGCAGGCTGAACTCGGCCCCCGAGGCAATTTGTTCCAGCCCTCCAAGTCGAAAATCGGTCGCTATAGTTACGAAGTGACTTGCGTCTGTTCAATACAGCACGAGCTGCAGTTGAAGGCTGTGCAGAGCGTGAGTCACGTGACATTAAGCGAGTAGCGTGAGCAGCCGAAAACATTTGGATATGTTTGTAGAAAAAACTTTTGTACAATGCACTCATATCGTTATAAGGGATGCAACGATTAGCCGATTTCACTATTAACTCCGCTTTCATTTGTCATGGTTAATTAATAGTAAAGGCTTCTCTACGCCACATTTCTGTTGCACGGAATAAAACTGCCGCAACATAATAATAAATTATGCCAACTGTGTGCTAGTTTAAAGTTCCGAGCTTGTACAGCAAGGCTAATATGCACGCACACTGGATTAACTATAGCCGTGGGCCGCTCACATATCGCGTCTTTTCCGCTAATGTAAGAATATATGGCAATATACGTACATAGGCGAATCAACGCGCACGTGGCTTTCCCGGCACATGCAGAAGAAAACATCTCAGGTCGTAGCGGTGAGAGTTGTGCGTGGCTTTCAGTGCAATGTAAACAAAATAAATGTTAGAAAAATGATTATTAAAATGATTATGTATGTATGAACGCATATGATAACAACAGTTCATTTAAATACTTATAAAGCTTAAATTTACAATAGACGTGATATCCTTGAACCATGATTATTCTTCACAATCGTACCACCATAATCTACAATCTTTGCATCCCTAACTGCTATGCAGTTCAAAACATAATGTATGAATGTGTTTGAATGTAGAATAAGCCTACTTAAGGATTGCACTCCTTTTGTGCTTTGAAATGTTTGTAAAAAAAAAAAAAGCCTACTGTACAATGCACTGATATTATTTAGTTTCAAAATACAACATACTAACATTTTAATGTAGATAAAGCCAATGTGGGTGTCTTAAGAAGCAAAAATACAACATATAAGCTCTTATATGCAGTTGTGTCATCACTCATATTGCAAGTCATATCTCTCCGGCCCCTCGTTTTTGGGAAGCTTTTCATGAACTGGCCCCCATGACAAACTAATTGAATAGCCCTGACATAAATTGTACACAGAAACTTTACTCTTTTACAAGCATCCCTATTGTAAGATGTTATGAGAATGTATCCTCCTATCCATATGCACCATAAAACAGTGCAATACAGTTAATACATGTACCTCTAATCTGATTACTTTTAAACAACTAAACCTATCAAACTTAGAGGCAGTTCTTTAACACAACAAGTATAGCCAACAGCAAATGCTACTGTATTTCATTCCATTATTCACTCCAAAATATATATCAATCACAAAGCAGCAAAAAAAACATAAAATGAAATAAATAAAACTGGACTTCAGCAAGGTCTGGTCTTCTGCCCACAGCTCCCTTCAACCTCCACCAGATACACAGTACTCTTAATAATTGATTATAATTGATTCTAACCCAGCCCTGACCTGGGCGGAAAGACTGGTCCGATAGCGTCTGCTTCAGAGAAATGGGGGAAAACAGGCCAGCGCGCATCTTTAAAAGCTCCAGACGTGTAGTACAGATAAAATATTTAGGCTGCAGAATCCTTGACCTCCCTGTGCAAGCCACCTCCAAACTTGAATTGATTTCTGACAAGACAACTGGGACACAATTACAACAAAATGCACTAAAGCCGTCCAGTTGTGTCTCTGAACGCTCCTGCCAGTTTAACCTCTTCAGAGCGGATAGGGTTGAATTTAGGGCCAAGGTCTGGGTGAATGGACATATGATGGATCACACCACCTAAGGGAGGGAAAGATCAATTGATAAACCAAAAGCACCTGCAAATGAGGCACCTAAACACGCTTTATACCTGCAGATGAAGACTTTCTCCTCTCTATGTCGTACAGTAGGTAAATCAGCATTCTGTATTCTGACCTTCTGTACTTCAGGCCTATATTGTTTCTGCTCTGGGCTCCAGGGATGAAATGAAGCTCTCTGGGTAAAGACCTCATTGTACGGAGATGGAGAAAGTTAGAGAAGGAGGATGTAAAGCTAGAACATGAAATATCCATGGTTTTGAGTATTGTGAAGAATGTGGGGTTGAGGGTGCATTGAGCTTTGTCAAAATCGTTGGGAGTAAGAAACCTGCACACAGATACAGTACAGTGCAACGTGGGAATCTGGCCAAGAATAAACCACCTTTGTGCATGTACAGTAGATCCACTAAAGTTTCAAAATTCTTGAACATCACAGGACCACAGAAACTGGGGAGAGGGGGGTGGGGTAGTCATATTAGAAACACTTGATGTATTCTATAAAACTACTACCATCATATGTATTTGTTTATCACACAATCATAAAATTATAATAATGATATAATAATAACATTAAAAAATAAATCATTATTATTATTATTATTATTATTATTATTATTATTATTATTAATTGCATTACACAATAATAATAATAATAATAATAATACTTAAAAATATATATATATATATTTTTCCCAGAACTAGTTCTATTAAACAGCTTTATACAAGCAAATTAAACCAAAAGGAAAGGGAAACAAATGCAGTAAGTAATGAAAAAAAATAATCAAACGTGAACATGAACAAACAAACAAATAAATAAAAATAAAAAAACAGCTCATTATAAAAAAAATTTAACAAAAAAGAAGAAAAAAATCATAATAAAAAGTTAATGATAAATGAAGAAACAAATGAACGAAGTGCTAAATTAAAGCTTTCATTAACTTTTTTATGAAATGGTTCCAAATGCTGAAAAAAACTTTATATACAATCAGGTTCTTGAATTTGACTGGCTGATAGCCGTACAATATTCTGCAAATACAGCACTTGTCCAGCCTTTTCACCCTCCACCCTTGTGCATTACTCCGCCCACATACAGCGACAAGCAGAGGACACTCAACAGTTTGACAAATGTTGCTGCTGTTGGACAACATAATGTACTTTTGAGGCTTTTTTAGTCAAGAATGTAGTTGTTTAGATTGCAACTATGCAGTTTATTTTTAAGGATAGTGCCTATTTAAAATATTTATAATTTTGGAGAGATAGGGCGTCAGCGGCCATTAGCCTGTCATTGAACAGAGCAAAGACGATTGATGTTGTTTATCCACAAGATGTTGACAGAGACCGCATAATAAGCCCTTAGAAGAGAAAAACAGCGTAATTTCTAACTTGAGCTGATCAAATCATTATTAAACTCGTTAATGATTTTCTAGGATGAACTCTCTCTTTTGTATGTTGTAGTGCTGTACTGATACCATAGTAATTATAGTGTTTTGAGTGTGAGATGGGACTCATGAGATGGGAGTGTGAGATAGGATGTATTTTGTATTGGCCACTCTTTGTATAACCCTGAGTTACTTTTTGGTTGGCCATTTGTTTGTTTCTAATGAGTCTCCTTTTTTCGTTACTGCAGACTAGTTCAGAAAACAGAAATAAAGAAGAAATGCTCGCATGTGTTTAGCGTTTTTCCTTATCGCAAACACAACAGTAATCTGTTAGTGTTTGTGCTGCTTTGGCTTTTTCGGGGTTAATTATAGTGATATCCTGATTGCAACAGAGAAATATTAGGAAATCTCTGTAGACTGATGGCATTTTATGCCGTTCAGCGTTATAATCTTAAAATGTAAGCAAAAAAACCTGTTTTGTCATCAAATTAAGCTAGAAAATCATTCAAATACTGGCCCTGAAGTGACGTTGGTGAAGTAGCAAAGATTTCTGTTGTTCTGACGTCAGCTGCAGATGTGAATGAGGCGGAAGAAAGTAGTTCCTCATACAAAAGGAGTTTTAGACTCTCTGTGTTTGATTTTCGTTTTTTATATATACGATTACGCCGTTGAACGCAATAACGCAATATCAAACTTGTAGCAGTGCACTATGGCTGTATATCGTCACTTGTGGGACACTAAGGCACTCGGCCTGTGGCCTCATGCCAACACATGCCTCCCATCAGTGCCATATTGCACTGTTACTCGTGTGATATTGCTCACACAGACAGACAGACAGACAGACAGATAGATGTCAGAATTATTAGCCCTCCTGAATTATTACCCCCCTGTTTATTTTTTCCCCAATTTCTGTTTAACGGAAAGAAGATTTTTTCAACACATTTCTAAACATAATAGTTTGAATAACTCATTTCTAATAACTGATTTCTTTAATCTTTGCCATGATGATAGTAAATAATATTTGATTAGATATTTTTCAAGTCACTTCTATACAGCTTAAAATGACATTTAAAGGCTTAACTAGGTTAATTAGGGTAACTAGGCAGGTTAGGGTAATTTGGAAGGTTATTGTATAACGATGGCTTTTTCTGCAGACTATTGAAAAAAAAGCTTAAAGGGGCTAATAATTTTGTTGTAAATTGTTTTTAAAAAATTAAAAACTGTTTTTATTCTAGCTGAAGTAAAACAAATAAGACTTTCTCCAGTAGAAAAAAAATATTATCAGACATACTGTGAAAATTTCCTTGCTCTGTTAAACATTCTTTTTTTTAAATATTAAAAATAAATAAATAAATTAATTAATAAATAAATAATGAATAAATAAATAAATTATATATATAAATGAAGGAACAATTTAATTAATGATTATATATTTACTACTAGTCAAAAGTTTGGGGTCAGTAGGTTTTGAAACGTTTTAAAATAAGCTTATCCTGCTCACCAAGGCTGCATTTATTCAATCAAAAATACAATTGTAAAATTGTAAAATGCTATTAAACTATAAAATAACTGTTCAAAAGTAGTTTATCATTTAATTTAATAATTTGTTATTCAACATTTTTTTTCCATTTAATATTTGCTGCCTTGATGAACAGAATAAGTTTCTTAAAAAAAAAAAAAACTGACCCCAAACACTTGACTGGTAGTACATTTATAATCCTTAATTAAAATTTTCATTTGTTTTTATTATTATTATTATTAGCAGTAGTAGTAGTTGTTGTAGTGGTTGTTGTAGTAGCAGTAGTAGAAGCACCGAAGGGTGAGTTTAGAATCAATAAAAATAGGATGATTAGAAAGAGTTGAAGATTACAATTTGAGCAGTTCACATAAAGATGTACGATCACAGTCATCTGACTTTGAAATGATGTCCATCATCATGAAGTGAAATGTGTACTGAAGACAGCCGAATGTAGGATGCATCTCATACAACACTAAAAATAGATGCAGTGATTAATGTTTTGACAAAACACTTTAGCATTAAACCATTCTTGAGGAAAAAAGCCATGTTCAAACTAAAGCTGTTAAACTTGTTTACTAGAGTTCATGTCTCAATTATATGGCTCTACAAGAACACACACAGACACACACACACAAAAGAAAAGCCTGAATTTCATGCACTACACAAAACACATTCAAGTATAGACAAACACTGGCATCACATGGAGCTCTGCTGTTACTGTATAATGTAGATGTTTTTCTTCTTTTTTAATTCTCTCTATAAAACGCACAGGTGTCAGTTTGGACGTCAGCACTGAATGTTCTCTCTTGATGCACCAAATAACTTTAATAGCATGTTAATCCTGTGACGGGCCAGGCTTGGGGCTGTCCAGGTTTGATGAGGTTGCTCGGTTTAACCAAGTTCATTATGGTCAGTGGGCTTATGAGCTCGTGAAGTCACACTCAAACTCTCTCTCTCTCACACACACATGCTATTTGTTATTGGCCAGTGAATGTAGACACACACTCTTTAGGGAAATCAAGACTCTTCAAATTAGATCAAACCATGTCTCGGCCACAATTCAAAACCACAGTCACACAGCCAAGCCAAATACATGCTCTTGTAAATAACACAAAATAAAGATGTTCAAAAAGATGTATGGGTCAATGAATCAAGAATGTCTATGAAAAAGAAAAAAATGGCATAAAAATTATCCATTTAAAGATGATTTTTGTTTTTGTTTTGTTTTTTTAAACGTAACTCTTTGTTTTAGTTCATTTTCTCCCCATTTATAACAAATGTAATGAATTATACTGAATTATAATGAATTTACAATGAAGGTGGAGACTCTCGTAGAGATGTCCCAAATTGGGCAAATCATTTATTCTATGTTCCTACCGCTAAATCCAACCCTCACAGCAAACAATATGCAGTTTTACATTTTTAGAAAAACTTGGTTCTGTGTGATTTATAAGCATGTTTACCCATGGGGATCTCAATTCTGGTTTCTACAGTGACAAGTCCCCATGAGTCTGTATGCATTCAGGTTTAAGTCAGGTTTATATTTTTCATTAATTTATTTTCCCTTATTCATTAGGGGTCGCCCACAGCGAAATGAACCGCCAATTATTTCAGCATATGTTACACGCAGCGGATGCCCTTCCAGCTGCAACCCAGTACTGGGAAACAACCATACACACACACACACACACACACATACACACACACACACTATGGCCATTAATTCATCCGATTCACTTACTGTATAGCACACCTATAGGACAGTGGGGGAAATCAGAGCACCGGCTTTACAGTGATGGCCAAACGATTAGAACACTTGATGGTTGTTGTGATTTGAATTGGTTATTGTTGAACTGGCCATTACAATACTCATACAATTAATGGAATGTCTATAAGTCATAATTAATTTGCACATAACAGCTGCACATATAACGTTGTATATAGTAATATACCTGTACATACACTTGTCAATTTGTATATTTGCATTCACTACTTACTTCTATTTTTAAAATATACTTATTATCTGTTTGTTGCCCTGTCTCTGTAATTCTGTTGCACTAGAAGCTTCTGTCACGAAAACACATTCCTCATATGTATGAACATAACTGGCAATGAAGCGCTTTCTGATTCTGATTATGCTCTATATCCAATAGAATAGAGCCATGATAAGGATATTTGGTCATTTTCTTTACAAAAATAATAAAAGGCTATTTCACTGTGTATGTCACACAATCATGTTCCTTCACAGAATCTAAAAAAAGTCTTTGGCTTCAGCTGAAAAAGGCATGAGATAATATGGTCAAAGTTGATAATACTCCAGAGAGATGTGCTGCTGTAATTGATCCAAAAGTGGACATATCAAATATAAAAGTTAAAAGAGAATCAAAAAGTAAGACTAATTTGATAATTGTTTTCAGAGCAACCCTCTACCTGTTTCATGTACATTATGAAATTAAGTCATATTTTGAAGGCAAAAGAAATGATCAATATTGTCAGATCTGCCAGGCGTCCTAAAATGTATGTATGAAATGAAATTAGAAACTGATTAGAAACTGATTTCACAAAATTGTTTGTTAAAAAATCAAGGTAAAAAGTCACATAGTATAAATGTTCGACTACAAACATACACACATAAAGACAAAAGACAGAATACAAAGACAGAACAAGCAGTAAAAGCAGTGGTTTTGTGTGTGTGTGTGTGTGTGTGTGCACGAATGTCATACGGCAAGCCAGCCAGAGCAAAACTAGGCCATTAATCATATGGCTGCGATGGAAGCGGTGTGTGTGGCGAGGCGGGGTCAAACTGGGGCTATTAAAGGAAGGCACGGGACCGGGGCCTCTGTTGTGCTAACCCCAAGATCCCTGCGGGCCCTGGCTGGGCCGGAGCCCCAGCTGTCCCCCCTCTGCCTGACACCCAGCTGGCTGCAGCCACAATCGGGCAGAGTCCAAGCTGCCGCCCAGACTCTCATCACGGGTAAGAGAGGGGGGTGTAGGGTGGGTAAAGGGATAGTTCACCCAAAAATGAGAACTTGCTGTTATTTTATTCATCCTCAGGCATTTCGAGATGTAGGTGACTTTCATTAAAGAAGATTTTAATGTGCAAATCTCATACACATTTGCAACATGTTATCTTTTCCCAGAGCAGGTTATGTTCAGAGAATTAGCTGTTATGGTTCATGGTTTTCGCTACATTCATTCTTACATGGCGCCACACCAAAACGCTACGTTACAGCTTCTCATTCAAAACATTCAGTTGTTGTTTTTTTAATAGCAGGTTATAATCACACTAAAACATATTAAAAGGTATGTGAATTATAACAGCGCAAACTTTTCTGTAATCCTAGTGGTGCTGTGTGTTATTTGTTTAACCCTTTAAGATGAAAAGCTGACTGACAGGTGGCTGCTTCACTTTACTTCAGGATGCATTAATGCTGCTCTGTAGGCCTATTGGAGACATTCATACATATTCCTAGCAAATCTAATAAATGTTGGAGACATACTTGCTACATAAACTCACTAAATCGCACTTCAGCAGCTTTTATTTGAGAGTGCACAAGAATATCTGCACTTAAGCAGCGTATAATTGAGGGCGTGCAAGAAGTTGTGCACGAACAGAGGAAATCAGCACGCAAGAAAAGAGATTTGCATGCTCGTATTACATAAATGCTATCTCGACTTGTAATACTGCGCTCACAACATTTATCATTGAAATAACGCCATAGTTAGATGGTAGGTCTGTATAAAAGGCCTGTGGCCACAGCAAGAAAAAAATCCTAGAGGAAACACCGTAGCTACTGACTTACCTCTGGTTTATTAACCGAAAGCTGAGGCCATCCACTTACTTACCCTTAAACTTACCTGGATTTTTCACATAACTTACTTTGTAGAATAGCCTCTATTGTATTGTTTGTGTCCATGTCATTATGCAACAGGAATCATGTGCTACAGAGTTTTGTTAGGACTTTTTGGCCAAGGTAATAAGGTTGTAAATAATTTTTAGTTTATTGCTTTACAAGACTTTCGTGTAATTGTTTTGCCTGTTTTTGTCTCTTAATGTACTGATAGCCACTGACATGAATTACCAAGGACCACATTTGGAGATCTTCTTTAAAGGTCCAGAGAAGTGTTTTGAAATGAGCATTTTTATTTAATGTTTGCAGTGGTGTAAAGTAACTATTTACCAATACTTAGAATACTGTAATTGTGTAGTTTTTTCTTAGGATTTGTAATTTACTAAGTAGTTTTAAAAATGTGTACTTTCACTTTCCCTTGAGTACATTTTTAGTGCAGTATCAGTACTTTTACTCCACTACTTTCCTGTACAAACCTGCAGTCACTAATTTATTGTTTCCTGTCTATGGGGATAAGCAAAATCAATTCTGCAATTCCTGTCCAATCAAATCACAAAAAGAAAGTAAATCACATCATACTGAACTACCTTAAGACATGCAGCAAACTGTTTGGATGCATTAAAACGGTCCAGGAAGATACTTTACACGTAATGTCCAAGTCTGTTTAGTAGCATGTCACTGATGAGAAGAAGACTGATGTTTACTGTATGATGATTCAAATGGCCTTAAACAATCACTAAATGCACTACAGAATGTTATGTTTACACACACACGCACAAATTACATGTTAACACATCAACCTTTGCCAGCGCAATATTCACTACTTTTAGTACTTTTAAAAGGGCTACTTTTTACTCTTTTTTAGGCAAGTAATGGTACTTTTACTTGAGTATGATTTTTCAGTACCTTTCCACCACTGGATGTTTGACGTAATCTCAACTGAAAAATTTAGTTAGGGTGGGACATAGAAGTATCTCCTTCCCTTAAAAAAATAAAATAAAAATAAAAACAGTCAATAGAGTTTTGTTTTTAGAACAGCTCTGCCAGTGAGAGTGGTTGAGCTCAAGCTCATCAAATGAAAAGCATCTTGAAGGGGGCGGGGCATGTCAGATACTAGATAGAACTTGATTGGTCAAGATTTGATGTGAAGCTGAAGGTTTGAAAGCTGAAAAAAAATGTTGATTGATTTAGGCATGACAAAATGACCAACTGTAAGCTTTGGATGTTTATATTGGTTTTATATCTTTTCGAAATGCAAATTTTGTCAGTTCAATTCAATTCAATTCACCTTTATTTGTATAGTATTTGTATTGTCACTGTTTTAGAGCACACTTGCTAATAGATCCGCAAAACTAACAGACTGAAACTAACATCTAACATTTTTTATTTAAATTTCATAGGACCTTTAATGTTTTACTACAATTACAAATAAACACAAATACAAAACATTACTGTCAAGACAAGGCATCTGAATCATGACTTTATTCAGCTCCAAGACAGCCTGATATTAAATTACTTTTTTTAATTTCACTTTATTAAAACTTAAGATTCTAAATCAAAGGTTAGACTTAAATGGTATAAATTCATGATTTAACACATGATGTTCGAAAGAATGTTTCTTGCCAGCCTTGTGAGATTCTTGTAATATGAACGATCAAATCATTTCTCAAGAGCCTTTCCTACTTTGAATCTTTAAACAGATGTTAATCTGGTTCATCAACTTTGTTTTTAGACTCACACACAGACTCAAACCATACAGAATTACAATACTGCAGAACACTCATGTGTACAGACATAAGTGTTCAAAAATCATTTTCGATGCTTCAAAAGATCTAAGATGACACAAAAAACAGATTCTTTATGTTATCTTGTTACACACACGATCAATATGATCTTTCCATGATATCTTGTTGTCTATTATTACACCTAAATACTTATATTTGTCTACCTGTCTGATGTTTACATTTTGTATAACTACAGGGTTTGTAGATGCATCAGACATTTACTAAACAAGAAATAAATGTTGCTTACATCTTAAATGGCCTGAAGGTGATTAAATGAATAACAAATTATTTATTTTTAGGTGAACTATCTCTTTAAGACAAGAAAAGCTCTCCAGCGAACAAATATCCCACGGCTAAAACCAAGCACAATAACACTGATAGTCTTGTGACGTATTTCAACGGCTCTTATTAAAAGGGAACTCTCAATCCAATGAGACTTTGTGGAAACATTTTTAGTCATATGCACCAGCCAACAGACTCATATTACGCACACGTGTACGCACGACTCCACACCGCAAGCCATCATCCTCATTGGCAAACACACAAGTCCGGCTTTCATGCTGCGTTTTACTGTTTTAACATTTTACAGCTGGTCAACTCTATTCATCAGGACTGTAATTTACGGCATCTCATCATATTACACATGACCACATGAATGCTATTGGCTAGCCGGTAATTACAATGCAAGTCCTATGAGTGCAGTCATCAGAATGCTGCCTGCCGGTCAGCGTCATCACTCAGCCCATTTTTATTTTCTTTTTTTTTTTTCTTTTTGGAGTAAATACCTACCCATCCCTCTCCGTCTGCGTTCCCTCAACTAATCTCAAAGACTTCGACGTAGTTCAATTAAATTCAAAGTTGGCATGCATTGCAAGCATCAGTGCTATCAGTGATTCAGTTCTCTTTATAGCCAATCTATTTTTTAATAACGGCTCTGATGAAAACATTACAGTATTGATCTTTATTTATTGATCCAACAGAGAGCATAGTTAAGGCTGACACAAATCAATCAAAATAAATTTAAAATGACGATGGAGTACAGCAGGACTTGAGCTTGAGCTCGGAGCTTAATTAGTGAAATGGTGAGAGGGAACCCAAAGCAATATCAGACAGTAATACAGTGGCTCAGCTGTGTTTGTGCCGACCAGATTACGCATTTGTATTGTATTAAAGCTAGAAATCGCCAGGCAAGGTTAATGAAAGGGCAACTTACTTTAGGCCACGATAATCCCCTAGAAAACCTCTCTGCACAACAAACCCTTGCATCCTATAAAGCATGTGCTCAAAGGCTCAGACTGTACACTGGCCTGTGGCATGGGCAGCTAGCTTTCAGGGAAATAAAAGCAGAGAGAGGGAGACTGAGAGATACACTAAAAGAGAGAGTGCTGTCCGTGTTGGGACTGAAGTGTTATTTTAATCAGAGGGATGTAACCTGTGCCTGACACAAGACTAGGTATGTCTAGCTTTAAATCAAGTTACAGAGCAAAGGCCCTGAGAATACACACACACACACACACACACACACACACACACACACTCCAAGAAACATTAACTCAATTGACTGACTTAAATGCAGTAATATTGAAAAATGTCCAGTTCTTACATTCTGAAAGTTGCTAATCGTTACAATTTATCTAATTAATACAGTGCATCCGGAAAGTATTCATAGCGCTTCACTTTTTCCAAATTTTTTAGGTTACAACAAGAAATCCACCAATCAGGCCTGTATGGTAGAGTGGTCAGACAGAAGCCACTTCCCACCAGGAATTTGCCGAAAGGCATCTGAAGGACTCTCCGACCATAAGAAACAAAATTCTTTGGTCTGGTGAGACTGAAATTGAACTCTTTGGAGTGAATGCCGGGCTAATACCATCTACAGTGAAGCATGGTGGTGGCAGCATCATGCTGTGGGGGTGTTTTTTAGCAGCAGGAACTGGAAGACTAGTCAGGATAGAGGAAAAGATGAAAGCAGCAATGTACAGAGACATCCTAAATGAAAACCTGCTTCAGAGTGCTCTTGACCTCAGACTGGTGCGACGGTTCATCTTCCAGCAGGACAATGACCCAAAACACCCCGCCAAAATATCAATGGAGTGGCCTCACAACAACTCGGCTCAGCAAGAGCCCAGACCTAAATCTTATTGAACGTCTCTGGAGAGATCGGAAAATGGCTGTACACCATTTCCTCCCATCAAACCTGATAGAGCTTGAGAGGTACTGCAAAGAGGAATGAACAAAAATTCCCAAAGACAGGTGTGCCAAGCTTGAGGCATCATATTCAAAAAGACTTGAGGCTGAAATTGCATCAACAAAGTATTGAGCAAAGACTGCGAATACTTATTTACATGTGATTTTTCAGGATTTTTATTTTTAATAAATTTGCAACAATCTCAAAAAATAGTTTTTCACATTGTCATTATGGGGTATTGTGTTTAGAATTTTGAGGAAATAAATGAATTTAATCCATTTCGGAATAAGGCTGTGACATAAAAAATGTGTGAAAAAGTGAAGTGATATGAATACTTTCTGGTTGCACTGTAAATAGCAAAAACAGGATTATTGAGACACCCGTCCAATTTAAAGAAGTACATTTTTAAAAATAGAATAGCCTCATAGAATGGTTTTTCAGAGACTTCAGCCAATCAGGGAATGTTTTTGCATGTTAATTCGTATGTATCTTTGAAACCAAGCACAGAGGACATGCTGGTTTTCTTGTGCAAAAGTATGTAATGATTTCAGTATGAATGATGAAATATTGTATGAGAGCAATCAAGCCATATTCAGCTATAGGACAGTAAAGAAGAAACTCCACCTGGTTTCAAGTGGTTTGTTTTTATGATTATTTTTGATTTTGATTAAACTATATCAGTAGCAAAGGATTTGTTTGATGCAACAGTAAAACATGGCTGCTCACTTTTTAAAAAATGTAGTGACGCTTTATATTCTCTGAAATAATATGAAATGGTTTTATAATTTTCTAAAATATTGCATACTGAATATTGTGTTATTTAGCATGCTATCGCACATCACATTTTCCTTCAATATTGCATGGCCCTATTATTTACTAATAATTTTCCTCTCTAGTGAGCTGTTTACTCAGAACCTGATTATTGTGTCAATGGATAGGTTAAAGTAGGATCAGTGAGTTTCTCAAATTGCTCTAATTCTTTAATGAACCAGTTGTTCTGGGTCACAAACAGCACATGATGATTATTTCACAAATTGGAATGACTCTTCAAAAAATAAATAAATAAAAACTGTAAATGTGATTACAGTTGACAAATTTCACAGAATTACTTGAGGAATTGCATTGATTCTTCAGAGATTCAGTTGTTTTATTGATTCAACAAAGATTCTTTCATAAATTGCACTGGTTGTTTAGTTAAGAAAGACTAATTCACAAATTATACAGAATCATTCCATTCATGGTTACCCAGATTCATTAATGAATCAGTTGTTACAATTCGCACATTAAAAAGAATGATTTATTTCAGGAAATCTTTCAGAAATTAAACGCAATAATTGCAGTAGCTCTTGCATAACATGAAAGATTAGAAGTGAATAAGATAAAATTCTGTTTTGTTACTTATATACAGTGGTCCCTCATTAATCGTGGGAGTTACCTTCTAAAAATAGCCTGCAAGAGGTGAAATCTGTAAAGTAGCCCGCTTCATTTTTACAATTATTATAGATGTTTTAAGGCTGTAAAACACTACATTATTATCTCAGATAGGCATTAACATTTTCACACTTTTCTCTCGTTTAAATACTTGCGTAACTTCTATCTTCTTTTAGCATGTTCAGAAGTCCAACTAGTTGTACCATGGTTAGCATCTTCCTCTGCACTTTGGGTGCTTTCATGGGTGCCTTTGAGAGTACAGAACATTTTGTCGACATTATAGGGTTTGTGGAGAGAAAACTTGCAAACATACAGTACAGCACTTTGGAGTCACACTGCTAGATATCAAAGATTTACGTAAATTTGGCGAGCTGAACGTATTCTGTACTGTACAGGAGACATATGCTAATTAGGATGCAGAACACAATACTCTGTTAAAAAAAAAGCATGTCAAATTGTACAAAAAAATCTGCAAAGCTGCGAGACCACAAAAGGAGAGTGAACTGCGTTATGGTGAGGGACCACTGTACAGCTGTTTGCATGTCCCATCTAAACACATGTATGAAAAAACATAGGCTGTCACACACTCTCCAGGAGTTTCTCCAATTGCAAACTTATTCAGAATTCTTTGCCACTTTTTTAAAGTACAATACTGCAAATAATGTGTTTACAATGAAAAAAATACTCCCTTTGAATGCCTCAATAATCCACTTATTTAACCAAACAATTAGGAATGTTGGATGGTTCATATACTCAACTGTAACAGCTTTAATTATATAGCAGAGGAAGTGGGGCTTTTAGACTCTACTTTTCAATGACAAACTAATCTTCATTCATTCATTCATTATCTTTTCTGCTTATTAATCCGGGGTCACCACAGCGGAATGAACTGCCAACTTATCCAGCATTTGTTTTATGCAGCGGATGCCCTTCCAGCTGTAACCCATCTCTGGGAAACATCAATACACAATCATTCACACTCATGCACTACGGAAAATTTAGCCTACCCAATTCACCTGTACCGCATGTCTTTGGACTGTGGGGGAAACCTGAGCACCCAGAGGAAACCCACGCGAACGTGGGGAGAACATGCAAACTCCACACAGAAACGCCAACTGACCCAGCCGAGGATTGAACCAGCAACCTTGTGAGGCGACAGCACTACCTACTGCGCCACCACGTCACCCCCAAACTAATCTTAAAAAGCCTAATAAAGTGGGTACACAAAGTTGAGTATAGCACATAGCCAGTGTATGATGTGCCCTTAGGGACAAAACTTCAATGATATTTACTTAATAATAACAAATGAGTAAATTAACCTATAGTATTTCATAATGGATTCTTGTTCATCTCCATTAGTTGTTTTTTTTTTTTTTTTTTGCCTTTTCATGTTGAAACATGCTCTTGACAAATCATAAAGTTCTGAGTATGTATGTACAGCTATGATCAGCTGAGCTTATAATGTTGTCATGAAATAGGTGAAGTTGATTGGTTGGTTCTTGTCATGTGACCAGCAGCATGCAGCATTCGTAAAAGCTAAGAACATGAAATGTTTTAATCTCACTGTGACATAGATATGTCTGAAAACGTATCGAGTATGTCACAACACATGATATTCAGATATCACAATTTGATATCATCACTTCCTGTGAGCACACTTGTCACACTTCTGCAGTATATTAAAAATAACAAACATAAGCATGCAAATGACACAACCTGAATGTCCCCTAAATCTGTACTTTGGCTTCTGTAAAAGAATAATGGTTGTATTTAATACTGTAAGAAACATTTGATGGTATTTTTTGAATATTTTTTGGAGGTATGAACTGTCACTTGGAACAGAACTATGATATTGCATTCTACAGATGAATATCATACAGGTTTGGAACAGCATGGATGTAATGTTTCATTTGTGGTGAACTACCCTTTTAAATACTGACTAATCTTACTCTAGTATGATGGCGATGACAACAAGACACATTTTAAACTCACAGAAATATTAATGAGTTTACAAGGACCTTCCCATTATAATTATGTAGAGCAAGCGTGGCATCTTAGTGGGCCAACGTTCCCCCGTGGGATACATAAATGTATCAGGCTAGCAAAACTCACCTACTTTTAACAAAACAGTTTACATGCAGATACAAATAACTCCAAGCATCCTTCATTACTATCGTCCGATGAATAGCTATGCCATCTGCAGCTTAATGACTCAAATAACTTCTTCACCGTAGTGCTGACAGTTATTGTTGAAAGCACTGCCCATAACCTTTACAAAGGACACAATTTCAGGACATTCTCACATTACTTTCTTTATAACCAAACACTAAAAGTCTCTTCTGAGGAATTTGCTAGGAGTCAGAGCCACATTAACCAAGTGAAATATTTCTCTGCTGAATTACTGCTATGAAAACCATGGCCAATCACTGGCACACAAGAGTGTGAAGACCGGAACGTCACCATAACCATGTTTGACAACTCCTGACTCTCAACTTATTGAACAAGCTGAACCTCAAATCCACAGAACTTGTGAGCTGTCTGGTGAGCAGCAGATAAGCATGTAAGAGAGACAGCAGATCTGTCTGTACCCAACCTGTCTGCTGCTCTGGAAGAGTAATTACAGGAAGGCCTGTGGTAATTAGCCCACCTCTCACTGTGTTTGTCTGTTTTTAAGGCTGACGAAAAGAAAGAAGAGGGGAAAAAAAAAAACCTGGAAGCTGACAAAGCCGCAGCCCAGGTTTACCATATGGGAGCGGATGGTTCGTGTCAAACAGCATGTTGGGTTACGTGGAACTGAGTCAAACGCGTAAGCTTAGCTACAGGGATCTCAAATATGAAGACGCCCCTCCTGATACCACCAGTCTAACAGACAAGACAGCCACAATCTGCATCCCTCGCCGTTTGTTGTCAAGCTTGTTTTAAGCAGATCTCTCTAGGCAGAGCTCAATGATGAGGATAAGGGCCAGAGTGGGAGAGTTTGGGGCCAGTTGACAAAACTGTCATTTGCCAGTGCTTATGTTCCAACAATTTTAGATTTGTGAATCATGTACAAGGTTTTTTAAGTGCTTTGTGCCAGCAAAAAGAAACAGGACAAACGTCCAAATATTACTAAGTGTGTTCAAAACACATCAGAAAGATTGTATCTGCACAAATTCAGGGATTGAGTGAGTGTCAATGAGAAAACATGTCAAACATAATGGGTGAAGTTTCTGTGCTGACAGTAAATTTGATGAAATCAATTGAATTAGTCATTTAAAGTAAAACCCAATTCCCATCTACAAATTAAGATGCTATTGTAGGGCTGGGCGAGTTGGCCTAAAATTAAAATCTTAATTGATTGAACATTTTAACTTGATTACGGTTAATGAATGAGTATTTTATTTATTTATTTAATTTTTTTGTCCTCATAGTTCACTGATAAGTTTTGTACAGTTAATATGCTAACATATTACAAGTGAGAGATTTCTAAATGAAGGGTCCATTACTTGATTTTAAAATAATTGAAGGAAACAAACAATATCTACTTTATATGATTATTTATTAAATATCATCATTGAACAACTGAGATTAAAACACACATTGCCTAAAACCAAGTCACTTTTTTGTCTTATAAAAAGGGGAAAATAAATAACTTGAATTGCGCCGTCCACGCTCGTCACCGCTAACAACCCGACCAATAGCCCTACGCTATTGTGCAGTTATGATATCACAATGCACTTCACTGCAGCTCTACAAACTGAATAATATATATATATATATATAGAAAAGCATTGATGCACATTGTTTATTTATAATTTTGTAGCTGTATAGTGAACAAATCATGCACATTATCAAAACTTGCTCAAGAATTTATTAAATGTAACATTTCAGTCTTTTGAGCTTCATCAGACAAATTTACAGAGCAAAAAGGTGTAAAAACGATGTAATATTTCACATATTTTTAAAGAAAACAATAGCCAATCTTTAATGCAAAACAAGGGGCATCACAATGGCGCAGAGGGTAGCACGATCGCCTCACAGCAAGAAGGTCACTGGTTCGAGCCCCAGCTGGGTCAGTTGGCATTTCTGTGTGGAGTTTGCATGTTCTCCCCGTGTTCACGTGGATTTCCTCCGGGTGCTCTGGTTTCCCCCACAATCCAATGACATGAGCTGTAGGTGAATTGAACAAGCTAAATTGGCCGATGTGTGTGTGTGTGAGAATGCAAGAGTGTATGGGTGTTTCCCAGTGTTGGGTTGCAGCTGGAAGGGCATCCGCTGCGTAAAACATTTGCTGGATAAGTTGGCGATTCATTCCGCTTTGGCGACGATAGATTAATAAAAGGACTAAAGCCCTGCTCACACTGTAAGATTTCAGCTACGATTTTGTCATTCGAGACAAATTTGGGAAATCCTAAAAGATTCCTGAAATCCTAGGCTAAAGTCTGTGATCTTTGATCGTTGGATTGTCATGTTCACAGACAACTGCTTAATTCCTGTTGCAATCAGATTTTTCCTCTTATGAAGTTCTGGTAGTGTCAGAAGATTTCAGACATTTCCTGCAGTGTGACAACAGCTGTGATGAGCGTCAATCCAAGAACCAATAGGAGCTCTGAATTTGATGACGCAATCCATGCAAAATGACCGCGGGGAAATGGCAAAACAGTTTTTTCTTCCTGGTTTTAATTTTTAAGACACGCCGTGTGCAAAATTGCCACTACAGATTATTTAAGTTTGCTGTGAGGAATCATTTCATAGCATGGGATAGTGAAAGTGTCACAGGTGGATGGCGTCAAACTCCGGGGGAGTTTTCTTCAGTGTTTGGCGCGTCTTCATTGTCGTTCAGTCTGACATTATGATAGCTGAGATCTTACAGTGTCATATGGGAGCCATATTCGTCCAGTCTGACATGCTACAATCGTTCAGGATTATTAAAAAAAAAAATAATAATAAAATAAATAAATAAATCACACAGTGTGAGCCGGCCTTAAGCCGAAAAAATGAATGAATGAATGAATGAATGAATGAATGAATGAATGAATGAATAATGCAAACCAGTCACTATATTCATATAACATAATAAGCAATCATAACACCATTTATTCAGAATCATTTAAAAAGAAAGAAAAATAATTGTAAAGTCACAATCCAAATCATTTCACATCTTAAAGAAACAACTGCCATATTACATAAAATAATGCTTTATCATTTGATCCCATAGATGCTAAAGTTTGTAAAGTCACAATCTAGAACAATTCACGTCTCAAAATTACAACATTGCATTTAATAATGCTTCAGCATGTATACCCAAATATGTTAGAGTTTGTAAAGTAACAATCCAGAATTGTTGATACTCATTGGTTACAGTTTTCTTAAAAAAATACTCAATGACACAATGACTTTTGATTTGTAAATATGTCCGATGAAGTTGAGGAGACCGAAATGTTACATTTAATATATCTTTGAGCAAGTGTTTACTTTTCGCACCCTTTGACATTTTCGTTTGTCGTTTCTTCAGGTGTAGCGTAAAAAAAACCCCAATCATGTAGAATTTTATGTATAAAATGTCCATCGCAATCTTGTTCGAACTAAAGAAACTTAAATGCACCTGATGTTTTTGTTTTAGATACAGTTAAAATATTTTCAGAAAACCATGTAAGATATAATCACTTCAAATTATCTGACAAGAAATCAAATGTTTCCTTGGAAAAAAAAAACAGGCTGTCTCTTAAACCAGTCTGCGCACAACTGAAAACAATCCTTATTGTTAAGCCATGCTATGAAAGATGTTTCTTCTTTTGTCCTCACGTCATAAAAGCTGTCGAAATAAACAAGAAAACTTTAATGGCTAGTTTGCGAGTAACTCTTCATAAAGAGCTTGTGGACAGTTAGATAAAGAAGAGCGGCCCATCACCATCGCGAGAGGTGTCTGCTGAACCCTTAAACGTACTGACTCAGAGGAAGATAATAATAAACTCAACACGGCTTATTTCCAACAACAAAAGAACTCCTCCGTCGAAATGAAAGACTATGACAAATGGTTGTTCTAATGTTTCCTGTGTGGGTGTGCCGTATGTGAATGCGTCTGTGTGTGTGTGTCCCTGTTGGCTAAGCAGCAGGGTGAAAACTCCCCCTGTCTCCTCACCATCTGCCCAAGAGAGAGCTCCTCCAGCAGCCCTTCCACAATCAGCACTTTTCCAGGCTGAAGCCAAGAGAACCAGACATCCAGCTAACTCTGCAGGTCCGAGTCATTGCTCACCTGCGTCAACGAGTACACAAGTCTCACTGATGAGCGGTAAATCAAAGGAAACAAAAGTTCAAAAAAGTAGACCAAACTATTCAAGACTTGGAAAGTTAAAAAGGTCTCAGGTGCGGAAAAGGGGGTGAAATCAAATGAAATGAATGCAATTAAATGAAATTAAATGAAATATTTAATGAAATTATAATATGTTACATAATATTACAATACATACAACTGAAGTCAGAATTATTAGACCTCCTGTATATTTTTCCCCAATGAAAAGATTAACACATTTCTAAGTATATTAGTTTTAATAACTCATTTATAATAACTGATTTCTTTAATCTTTGCATGATTACAGTGCATAATATTTTACTTGACATTTTTCAAGATACTAGTATTTAGCTTAAAGTGCAATTTTAAGGTTTAATTAGGTTAATAAAGCAAGTTAGCGTAATTAGGCAAATTATTGTATAACGAAGGTTTGTTCTGCAGATTATACCTTAAGAGAGCTACAGTTGAAATCAGAATTATTCAAACCCTTTTGATTTTCTTTTTCTTTTTTAAATATTTCCCAAATTATGTTTAACAGAGCAAGGAAATTTTCACAGTATGTCTGATAATATTTTTTTCTTTTGGAAAAAATTGTATTTGTTTTATTTCCGCAAGAATAAAAGCAGTTTTGATTTTTTTAGAAACTATTTTAAGGTCAATATTATTAGACCCTTTAAGATATTTTTTTTTTCGATAGTCTACAGAACAAATCATCGTTATACAATAACCTGCCTAACTACCCTATCCTGCCTAGTTAACCTAATTAACCTTGTTAAGCCTTTAAATGTCACTTTAAGCTATATAGAAATATCTTGAAAAATATCTAGTCAAATATCATTTACTGTCATCATGGCAATATAAATCAGTTATTAGAAATGAGTTATTAAAACTATTATGATTACAAATGTGTTGAAAAAAATCTTCTCTCTCTCTCTCTAAAAAAATAAACAGGGGGGCAAATATTTCAGAGGGGCTAAAAATTCTGCTAAAGTACTGCTTAAAAAAAAACAAATTCTAAAATAGAAAAAAAATATTATAGCAATACTTAAATCCCTTGCTCTGTTAAACATCATTTGGGAAATATATATAAAAAAAAGTAATTTAAATAATTTAAATATATATATATATATATATATATATATATATATATATATATATATATATATATATAAAATCACAACAGGGTGAATAATTATTAATTCAACTGAATAATATATATATACTAGCTCTGGTTTAAATAAATAATTTTACAACGTATTGCTTACATTTTAGGTGTTTTTTTTTTAGGGAAAACGGCTCAATCATCATTTTGAAAATCTAAAAATGTAGATTGTTTTCTTTGATGGGTTGGGTTTAGGAGAAGGGGGAAGACTATACAGTCTTTACAGTATAAACATCATTACATCTATGGGAAGTCCCCATAAAGATATCTGTACAAGTGTGTGTTTGAGCGCATACATGCATGCTTGGATAAAATTATAATAAATAAACTAAAAAATAAATCCAGAATACTCGTAAAGAAATAAATTAAATCAATTAATTACATTATACCAAAAAAGCCTTTTTTCCTACAATCTCAAAGTCAGACCTAATTAACTTGCTATTCATCTAATAAATGCAAATAATTTTGCAGGTCAACTGAACCTTTCCTTTAATTAATGTTCAAAAAAAGTGCAATCTAAATATATATAATTATATGGCACACTTGAAAATCCAAAATGGTATCCTATTAATCAAACATAGTGGTATATTCTCAACCACTAATCAATCTGGCGATATGAAGATTTGCAAAAGCAAACATTTATCCTCATTTTATAAATGCTTCTTCTTTCTCCCAATGTTTCTTCTCATCATCGGTCATTCTTGCACAAGTTTAGACTCAAAATCCCCCGTTTGCCCTTCACACACACAAGCATGGTCAAACTCTCATTGAGCCAAGCAAGACTAATATAAGCCATTTGGGTGTTTGGAAAGGCTTACCCTTTTCAGAGCTCAAAGCTCCATTAGATAAAGAGGAGCAGGGCAGGCTAATTAGAGTCTGACCGTTTGGCCATTCTAGAGCAAAGATTCATTTGCACTGGTTTTACAATCGGCCTCTCTCTCTTTTTCTCTCTCCGCCTAATAGAAAAATAAGCTACTTCACTCTGCATCGCTGCCAGTGACACCTGCGATGGAGGGGGTAATGGTGTTTAATGGCCTTTTAAATTTTTATTCAGTCTGAGAATCATAAAAGAGGAACCAGGCAGCCACTGGATCTCTTAATAATCCCAATGCTATGGCAACCAAAAGCAAGCTCAGCCGCTGGACTTTTAGGTGGCTTGCCAATCACTTCCTGTCTTGGGAGAAATGTAGAGATATCTAGAAAGAGGTGCGTTTTCAATTTCTGCCAAGTCACCAGTGGCATTTTGGTGATCCTAATAATAGACTTTTTAAACTTTAAAGAGTCCATTTCATGAAAATCTGACTTTTTTCAGTGTTTAAGCACTATAAACGTGTATAATCTACCAACTCAGTATTAGGGGAAAAAAATTCTCTGGCATTGGATATCAATGAACAGAATCTCCATTGACTCATGACATTCAAGCCACTGAGGACATTGTGATAATAAAAAAGAGAATAATATATTGGAAAAATATTAGTTTGCAACATCAAGCACTCTCTTCATTGATCTACATATCAATGTAAATCAGACCAGAAGTCTCAAGCCAAAAAGATTCCAAAGGTTGCGCCCGCTTGTACAGTACATCAAGAATAAGGTCAATATATTTGGGGAAAATACATGTTATGCTGCATTACTTTACCAATATGGATCAGTTCAGATTTTAAAATATGGGTCAATACCATCACTTTGTGCTTTAACTTAAAAAAAAAACACTTCATATTTTGAAACGGTTTATAATGTGTTTAACTGTCTTTTTAACATGCTGAATATCTGTATGACTACTGTGTGAGTGTGATAAAAGCATGTAAAGGCTCCATCCTTTTCTGGCATGCAGCAGTTTGTTTGCATTTAAAGGGACATGCACAAAAAAAAGTGCGGTGTATTTTCATCACACTCAGATTTCATTTCATCACAATACATTTACAGAGTTTTTTTTTTCATTAGGAATCATTGTCTGCTTTGTCTAAATGGCAAAAATAGACATAAATAAGGGAAAAGGGAAAGGACATTGAGGGAGGAAAATTGAGGAAGAGTGTTTATGTTTTGGAAGGCTGCAACTGTGTATATACACTCCCTAAATGGAGACACAAATCCAGATCAGATATGAGAGTTGTGGCTTTTACACATCTGAGACCTGCTGTATCACCAGACCCTATCTTTTATTTATTTACAGCAGTGCTCAGAGAGAAAGGCAGAGAAAGAGAGAGACAGACAGAGAGTGAGAGAGAGAGAGAGAGAGAGAGAGATTCTCACACTTGAAAGAATTTGACAAACCACACTTATCCTAAACAAGATTGTACGTTAATAACGAACACACTACACACAATACACACCTGAGAGGATTTTGATGCTGATTTTCATCCTTGTTTGTCCATTATAGCAGTGCTCCAAACATAAAGGGTACGTTTACCTTCACAGCAGGTTAGACGAGGTGTTTTTTCCCCAATCCTACAAGACAAAATTAATTATATGAACTTACCATCAAACGATTTATTTTAATAAAATAATCATGTTATAAAAAATAAGCTAAATAATGTACTACTTTTTATTTAAATCTATGGTTAATCAAATCATTATAATGTATACATTTTGAAAATTTAGTATAGTTATTTATGAAAGTGATGATGATGATGATAATGATCAGTGCTTCCTATACATTTGAAATATGCTTGTGGTGGTAGCCGGATTGAAACACACCATTTACCCACATTACATAAATAGTTAACTTTAAGCGACAAAAAAAACATAATTTAATGTTTTACAATAATTTTATTTATTATGACACTGTTATGCACGGTTTCTTTTCAATGGGTTAAAGTAAAAAAGACTGTTGAAATAAAAAAAGAATTTCACTATTTCTCTTATGCTATTCAGCTCTTATGCTAGCCATGTGCACCCACTGATATGTAAAATCTGCTTCTTTCTTTCTTTCAAGTTCAAAACAAACATGAATGCCAAAGCATTTTAGATATGTATATAAAATAGCCTATGTAATATACTGTCATCAAATTAATAAAATATACAGCAAATGAGAAATTAATGACAAAAAAATGAAATAAAAACAGAAAATCTCTCTAAAGATTATAATAATTACAAGATTAAAACATGTACATTATTTAAATAAGGCAAATGTGCTGATTAACCATTACTGATGGTGTACATATATCTTTCAGCCAGTTTAGACCAGATATTTC